>NC_057710.1:112187465-112219997 GCF_004010195.1 Chiloscyllium plagiosum | reverse complement strand
ATTGATAAATTCTTGATGTCACAAGGAATTAAAGGCTACGGGGAGAATGCGTGTAAGTGGAGTTGAAATACCCATCAGCCATGATTGAATGGCAGAGTGGACTCGATGGGCCGAATGGCCTTACTTCCACTCCTATGTCTTATGGTCTTATGGTCTTATGGTCTTATGGGAGGGGGTAGTCAGGTGGTTTTTGTGCAGAGAGGGTGATGAGAAGGGAGAAGTTGGGTCAACCTTGGGGGTTAGCTGTGATGAGGGGTTGTAGTTGGATCAGGAGGGTATTCAAGTGGTTGGGGGAGTAATTAGATGGGGGAGGGGTAGTTGGGTCAGGGTTAGAGGGGATAATGGTGAGGGATGATTACCCAGGTTTAAGTCCGGAACTTAAATGGTCTAACATGCTTTGGGTGACAATTTGGAAATGTACTACAAAACTCTCCCAAAGTTCATGTTTGGAGACATTCACACTGATTCCAGAGAGCAGGGCAATTTTATCACAGATCCTTGTGTCAGGGCTTCCACAGGGTCCTGATATCTATCCACAGTTGTGTGTCTACTCTTTGAAAATCTCTATAGCAAAATATTTGGGTCACCATTTTATAATGGTTGTGAGAGTGGTGAATATTGGTATTCAGAAGGAACTGTGATCATTGCCTGGTATTTAGAAGAATGAATAGTGATTTAGTGAAAAATCTAAAATGCGAATGGGACTTGACAGACTAGCTGCTGGAAAGGTGTCTTCCCTGATGGGAGAGTCTGGAATTAAAGGAGACAGAGTCTAGATTAGAGTGGTGCTGGAAAAGCACAGCAGGTCAGGCAGCATCTGAGGAGCAGGAAAATCGATGTTTCAGGCAAAATCCCTTCATCAGGAATGGAGGCAGAGAGCCTCCAGGGTGGAGATGAGTAGCCAGATTAGTTTTGGAGTAGTCAGGTCAGGCTGGGGTGTAGGGGAGGGGTGGGAGGGGGTAGTCAGGTGGTTTTTGTGAAGAGAGGGTGATGAGAAGGGAGAAGTTGGGTCAACCTTGGGGGTTAGCTGTGGTGAGGGGTTGTAGTTGGATCAGGAGGGTATTCAAGTGGTTGGGGGAGTAATTAGATGGGTTGGGGATAGCTCTTCCCACTCTACCTCCTGCAAAAATGCCATCCTGTATTCCCAATTCCTCCACTACTGCCATATCTGCTCCCAGGAGGACCAGTTCCACCACAGAACACATTGCGTGGCCTCATTCTTTAGATATTGCAATTTCCCTTCCCATGTGGTTGAAGATGCCCTCCAATGCATCTCATCCACATCCCACAACTCCGCCCTCAAATCCCACTCCTCCAACCGTAACAAGGACAGAACCCCCCCCCGGTCCTCACTTTCCACCCTACCAACCATCGCATTAACCGCATCATCCACCGACATTTCCACCACCTCCAAACGGACCCCACCGCCAGAGATATATTTCCCTCCCCATCACTTTCCACTTTCCACAAAGACCGTTCCCTCCGTGACTACCTGGTCAGGTCCACGTCGCCCCCAACAACCCAACCTCCCATCCTGGCACCCTCCCCTGCTACTGCAGGAATTGCAAATCCTGCAGCCACACCTCCTCACTCACTTCCATGCAAGGCCCCAAAGGAGCCTTCCACATCCATCAAAGTTTCACCTGCACATCCATCATTGTCATTTATTGTATCCGTTGCTCCTGATGCGGTCTCCTCTACATTGGACAGACTGGGCGCCTCCTTGCAGAGGACTTCGGGGAACATCTCCGGGTCACCCGCACCAATCTACTCCACCGCCCTATGGCCCAACATTTCAACTCCCCTTCCCACTCAGCTGAGGACATGCAGGTCCTGGGCCTCCTTCACCGCCACTCCCTCACCTCCCGATGCCTGGAGGAAGAACGCCTCATCTTCCGCCTTGGAACACTTCAACCCCAGGGCATCAATGTGGACTTCACCAGTTTCCTCATTTCCCCTCCACCCACCTTACCCCAATTCCAACCCGCCAGCTCAGCACTGTCCTCATGAACTGTCCCTACCTGCCAATCTCCCTTCCCACCTATCCGCTCCATCCTCACCTCTGACCTATCACCTCCATCCCCAACCCCATTCACCTATTGTACTCTTTGCTACCTTCTCCCCAGCCCCACCCCCTCCCATTTATCTCTCCACCCTGGAGGCTTTCTGCCTCCATTCCTGATGAACGGCTTTTGCCCAAAACATCGATTTTCCTGCTCCTCAGATGCTGCCTGACCTGTTGTACTTTCCCAGCACCACTCTGATCTAAGCTCTGGTTTCCAGCATCTGCAGTCCTCACTTTTGCCTAATTAAAGGAGACATACAGTCTAAGGATAAAGGGTCAACCATTTGGGATTGAGGTGAGGAGAAATTTCTCCACTCACCCGATGGTATATCTGTGAAACTCCCAAGCTTTGAGAGCTGTGGTTACTCAGTCACCTTGTAATGAGATATAGAGAAAGATCAGCTATGACTTTACTGAATGGGGGAATCGATTCAAATGGCTCACTCTAACTCCTATGATTTATGTCCTTTCTATCAGAACAGAAGACCACCCTGATATTATTAGTTCTGCACCACCTTCTGTGATGAATTTCTTCCTCTCAATTTTATTTTGGCAAGTTGATGTGAATGGATCCTGCTGAAAAGTTAATCCTTTAAGAAGTGCCTATCATATATTGACTACTTGATGAAGATGTTGGTCTCCCCTTGAATCAGTTTCTGAAACTAAATTCTCAAATTACTATATTGGGATTATGCTAATTATCAGATTATATGGAGCTACGGCCTGAGAGAAAAGGCTTCTAATGGAGTCCTGCAAAGTTCTACCTTGTAAATAATGTAAAATCCGAATGGGTGTTTACTAGTTTATAGCAACACGCTTTCTAACTCCCTTCTATCAAAGACTAGCATTAGTGACAATGATCTGAGAGAGTTTCCTTTAAGGATCTTGGTTAACAGTGAGAAAGGGAGATGATGCCAAAAAGCATTCAGCTCAGTAGAGCGCGCTTGAGGAACACCTGAGCAGCCGATGGAGTAATGAATTATTCTAAGGTCCCGCTAAGACTGAAAATAGGTCTATAGAGATATGGAGTAAGCCTTCCACCTGTCTGAGACTCTGAATCACACAGAGGGCCTTGATCAGGGCATACATCAGCAGTTTATCCATTATTATAGCACGTGCAGAGAGCAGGGCTAGGGGCAGGGTGTAGCAGTTCAAGGAGACAGCTCACCACCACCTTCTCAAAGGCAACTAAGGATGGCAGGTTTGGGAAAGCTCACACATGTGGTTTAATGTCAGCCTGCAGCATGCAGGCTTCACAGTGCATCCAGAGCCTCAGTATCATGATTCACAGCAATGGAGCCATGGATGGGAATCAGTCATATAACGAGTAATACCCTTAAGGCCCTCTGAAATGACTGTCATAAGAGAAAGGAAGATTATAGATGTTGAGGAGATTCCAAATGGAAGGTCATGAAGACAGCATCTTCAAAATTGGTTGGTTAAATAGCAAGAGCTTGGCCAATTCATGCAGTGGAAGTTGCCAAAAGCCACAGTTGCCATCTGATTTTGTTCAGGTTAAGCTCCCCACAAGGTTTGCCAAAATCTTGTCAATCGATAACATGGGGTGCGTATTTCTTTCTTCTGAGCGATTCAGTTGTGTGGAGAACCATTAGGTTTGAATATAGGCACTTTGTTTAGTTACTCATCTACACATTTCCACAACGGTTTGACTCTTTCAGATCTCCCAATAATCTCCTTCACATGTCTGAAGCCTTTCGTGCGTTGTGGAGAGTTGTTTGGTTGAGATTAGGTTGAGAGGGGATTATTGTGGTGCAAACCAGCCTATTGCTTTCAACCACCATGCATAAGGATCAGGAACTGACAGCACTATACCCTGGAGAGTTTATCTGGATCAAGGACCAGATAATGTCCCAATGATAGAGAGAGCTCAGATAGATCTGCTGAGTTTGCCAGGCGCGGCGGCACAGTACAGGACGCTACCAGCAAGAGACAACTGCAGGCTTGGACTGACTGTTCAACAGACAAGAACCTCAGTTCATGCTCTCCTGCACCAGATACATTCCTACCCCTCCTCCAGGAGAAACAGGGGCAAGCCTCCACCACAGCATCTTCCCCTCAGGAGGGGACTTTAGGAAAGGAGGAGTGGATAAAAATGTTATAGTTATGGGTAAAAAGGAAGATTTGTTTAGAAGGTCTAATAATAACAGGGGTTGATATCTACTATATTGATTGTTAGAGTCCATCATCAGTTATGTCAGATCTCATGATCCTGAACCTTAACAGATGGTGTTGTACAACAGTTGAACTTGTTAACTGTGCAAGAAGCCAATAAGTGTTTATTCGATTCTGAAAGAACAGTCTCCAGCTCTCTTCGATTAACTCCCGGCAGCCCCTAGTCCTCATATTAATGGAAGGTTGGTGAAAGCAAGTTGTCAGGCTGCTCTATACCCTGTCCAATCCTGTTTTCCAATGAAATCAAGTCAGTTCACTATAACTTGTTTTACCCTGCTAGTAAGGACAAATTCCATCCCCCACAAGCCCCCACTCATGCCCCGCCCCATTCCTATTTTTTGAAACAATAAATGTGTATCAGCCAGGTAATGGCAGGAAGGGCCAACAAGAATTGCCTGCCATAGTTTTCTACAGATTTTCAGGAGGTTGGTCCCTTTGAGGAGAGGCAAACACAAGAAGTAGGCAGATTCCAAAGAGCAGTCAATGGACCCATAACATTAACTCTGTTTCTCTCTCCAGTGATGCTGCCAGACGTACTGAGGTTCTCCAGTTCTTTCAGTTTCACTATTAGTAAGAAGCCCTTGATCTTGTCCTGGCAAACTCAGCAGATCTATCTGAGCTCTCTTTATCATTGGGACATTGACCAGAAGGGAAATAATTTTCTCCTACAGAGCCAGTCAAAGTCAGTGTGGAGCTGAGAGGCTGTCTTTGGTCATTGACCATCAGCCTGTGGTCTTTACTGGTCCTGCAGGAATATCGGGGACCTCCCTGTATCTGGGGAATATTTGGTTAATTTTATTTATTATTCTTTCAGAGTGCCTGGGCATTGCCATCTGCGGTAATATTAATTACCCATCCTTCATTGAGCTTTAGAAGGAGGTGCCTTCTTGAGCCATCACACTCCATGTGCTGTCGGTAGACCCACAATGCCAGGAGGAGGGAATTCTGACTTTCCAAGTCAGAATGGTGAGTGGTTTGGAGATGAACATGCAGGACTCCCTTCTCTTTTGAGAAGATAGTGGTCATAGATTTGCAGGGTGCTGAGTAATGAGCTTTGGAGATTTCCTGCACTGCACCTTATCCACTAGACCTCAGGTGAAGTTCCCCAATTCATTATAGTTCCAGATAGGATACCTCAAACTGTTAAGCTCAGTATGTAAGGTATCACAATCATCAGAAAACCTCCCCACTTCTGACCTTACTCTTGGATTATTATTGAGCAGCAACGAAACCAAACCAACCATCTGAATACTATGGCTACAAGGGGTGGTCAGAGATGGGCAATTCCTGTGCAGAAAGCCTATCCATCATTTACAAAGTACAAGTCATGACTGTGATCAAATACTCTCCACTTGCCTATCATAAAGTATAAAGTATCTTAGGCTTTACTAATGGCAGTGTAACATGCAGGAGCATAGACATTTGTAGAACTTGCATACGACACTAGTTAAGCCTAAGCTTTCAGTTCTTGACAGCACACTTCAGGAAGAATGTTAAAGCATCACAGAGGGTGCATGAAGATACATAAAAATGGTTCCAAGGATAAGGAACATCAGTCAGGAGCATAAGGTATAGATTGGAGAATCTAGGATTGTTTACCTTGAGGAAAGAAGGCTCAGAGAGCTCTGACAGAGACAGTGATGATCCTGAGGTCTGGATGGAGTGCATGGCCAAAAACTGAAAAGTATCTTGCACTCAAAGGATTGCAAAGAGTTGGCACCAATTTAAAATAATTGGTTAAAAAAACAAAAGTGATAAAAAGAAATGCATACTGAGCGGTTAGAATCTGGAATGTGCTGCCTGAGAGTGTGGTCGAGGCAGGTTCAATTGAGGCATTCAATGAGCATGAGACTGTTGTTTGAAAAGGAACATTGTGTAAGCCTATATGAAACAAGTAGGAGAATGGCACTAAGTGAAATGTTCATTTGGAGATCCCACGCAGACATGATAGGACAAATGGCTCCCTTCTGTGCTGTAATAAGTCTGTCAGTGCAGCTCCAGCAGCACTGAGGAAACCTGATACCATCCAAGTGTAAACCATTTAAATAACATCCTACCCACTACTGTAAACCTTCACATGATCCTCCAGCACACACAAAGCAACAAAGTGCATTGTCCCAAAGATTGCCAGGTCTTCATTGCCATCTTTCAAGCCATAAACTTTACCACTAGAAAAACATGGACAGTAGATGCTTTAGACCACTATCACCTGTATTTTCCCTCCCTTTACATACTATCCCGACTTGAAACTGTATTGTCATTCTTTCACTGTCATTCAGTCAACACCCTGAAATTTCCTCCCTCAGAGCTGGGTGCACCAACACCCTATTGGAGTGCAGCAGTCTGAGAAGGCCATTCACCAACATTCCAAGGGTATTTAGAAATGACAAATAAATGGCCACCAACCAATGCTACCCACATCTTATGAAAAAAATAAAAACATGAACAGAAATTGCTCTTTATTTGTGCTTTTGTTAGAAACAATGACCTAAGAATTGAACCCTTTTGCTTATTAGGTAGAACTCTGTATTGGGGACACACCTAACACCATGGGGATTGATCTTAACTCTGTCCAGGTGAATGAGTTTTGTATGAGTTAAAATCTCATCCTTCTATCTGTGGACATTAGTTGAGAGAGAAAGCGGTGAAATGACTGAACATGTCCACCTCAGAGTTTAATTTCCAGATGAATCTCATTCCACCACCTTCTATCCAGCATTTCTGCTGTATGAGTGAGTTTCCCCTTCAATGTGTTGGTGTTGTCACCTCATTTACAACATATGCTAAGTGCCAGATTTTAACCAGATTAAATAAAAAAAAACATATTTTGCATAGTTCCTAATAAATAGGGTTAATTGAAGAGTACCTTGTGCTTGTCTCATCCTGTTTTGGATTCTCCATGTAGAAACATCTTCTTTACAACAACCCTATTAAAGTCCTCCACAATTATAAAGATCTTATTCAGTCATCCCTTAGCCTTCTGCTTTTGAGAGGAATGAGTCCCAGCCTGTTCACTCAGTTCTGATAATTATAACTTCTCAGTTCTGGTATCACTTTGGGAAATGCACTTTTTTTCAGGTGATGACAAATTGATTGTGTGTTCCTGGCACTTTCTGCTTTTGCTTCTTGTGAATGTGCAGCTTTACTTGAAAGCTATTTGGAAGTTGTCAGTCTTGTTATATTAAAATGACACCTGATACACGCAAAACGATTTGCTCGACTTCATGGATCATTATCATTACCACATAACAAAAATCATGGGACAATCCCGCTTCATCTCATCTTTAACTGGCCTTCAGAATCTGAAATTCTAACAACCGAAAGACTTTAGCTTAAGGAAAAGTGACTGAAGTATTTTTTGTAAAATAATCCTCTGCAAAATCATGAATTACAGGGTCATAGGGTCATATAGTTATAGAGCTGCATAGCACGGAAACAGATCCTTCGGTCCAACTCGTCAATGCCAATCAGATATCCTAAATTAATCCAGTCCCATTTGCTAGCATCTGGCCCATATCCCTCTAAACCCTTTCTATTCATGTACCCATCCAGATGTCTTTTAAATGTTGTAACTGTACCAGCCTCTACAGCCTCCTGTGGCAGCTCATTCCAATCATGCACCACTCTCTGTAAGAAAACTTTGTCATTAAATCCCACTTAAATCTTTCCACTCTCACCTTAGATTTATTCCCCAAATGTTGCATTCTCCGATCCTGTGGAAAAAAAAACCTTGGTGATTCACACTATCCATACCCTTCATGATTTTATAAACATCAATAAGGTCAACACTCAGCCTCTGATTTTGCAAAGAAACAGCCCCACTCTCCTTCTATAGTTCAAACCTTACAACATGGTAACATCCTTGTAAATCATTTCTGAACCTTCCCAAGTTTCACAATATCTTTCCGACAGGACGGAGAACAGAATTGAATGCAGTATTCCAAAAGTGGCCTAACTAATGTCCTGTACAGTTGCAACATGACCTCCCAACTCCTATACTCAATGCACTGACCAATACAGGCAAGCATATGAAATGCCTTCTTCACTATCCTGAATATCTGGGACTCCACATTCAAGAAACTATGAACCTGCACTCCAAGTCTCTTTCCTCAGCAACATTCCCCAGGATCTTACCATTAAGTATATAAGTCCTGCCCTGACTGGCCTTTCCAAAATGCAGCACCTCACATTTATCTAATTTAAACTTCATCTGCCACTCCTTGGCCCACTGGACCCTCTGATCAAGATCCTATTGTACTCTGAAGTAACTTTCTTTGCTGTCTATGACACCTCCAATTTTGATGTCATCTGCAAGCATACTAAATATCCCTCCTATGTTCAAATCCAAATCATTTACGTAAATGACAAAAAGCAGTGGACCCTTGTGGCACACCACTGGTCACAGGCCTCCAGTTTGAAAACAACTCTCCACCACCACCTTCTGTTTTTACATTCAAGCCAATTTTGTATTCAAATGGCTAGTTCTCCCAGATTCCATGTGATCTAACCTTGTTAACCTGTCTAGCAGAGAGGGTTTACTTTTAGGAAAATGAAATGGGCATGGAATGCCAATCCTGCCTGTTGATCCTAGAGTCTCCGGGAACTGAAGATAGATCTTCACTGCTGCTAGCAAACTTGGAGGCTCATTCAAATCCAAAGTGGTTTAGTTCATTTTCTGAATGTTTCTGTATCAGTCCTATATTTGAGGATGGGAGAAAAGATTTTTTGACTGAGAACCAGGAATCATTCAATTGGATAGTGAAAAGCCTGTCTATTCTCCAATTCCCATGAGAATGTCATGCCTGTGAGGATTGGCCTGTTGAACAACCACTTAGCTGGAATTATGAAACTGAGGAAGAGTCACTTGACCCGAAACATTAACTCTGATTTCTCTTCACAAATACTGTCAGACCTGCTGAGATTTTCAAGCAGTTGCTGTTTTTGCTTCTGATTTAGAGCATCCACAATTATTTTCAGTTTTATGTGGAACAATGGGAAAAAAAGCGATTTGGAGTCTGGAGTCCATTGTTTGAAATTTCCAGGAATACACTCTCCACAAGTTGATAACCTTGATTGAACTCTAATACAGAACACAAACTTTCCCAGCAAGACTTTCCTCTCCTTGTTCTGTCTATTAATGCTAAGATACTCATCGTAACTATCCCTCAGCCATTTATATCCTATTACCAGGTCAGTTACAGAAATAATAGGCTCATATATGAGAGAAGAATAACAATAAGGAAATTCTATTCCGAGGAATGATGGAGATGAACGAGGTTAAGGCTTTAGGAGTAGGAGCACACTGAGCCTGCTGGTGAGTCTGAGTAACTGCAGCAGAACGGGACAGGCTGGACAACTCACTTACAGACCCAAACACTGGCATCATGGCATGAATTTTAAAAATATTTTTATTCACTCATGGGACGTGGGTTTGGCTAACAAGGCCAGCATTTGTTGCTAATCCCTTTTGCCACTATGAAGATAGGATTGAGCTGATTTCTTGCTGTGTTGTTGTCCATGTGGTGCAAGCACACCCACAGTGCAGTCAAGGAAGGAGTTCCAGGATTTGAACCCTGTGTCAGTGAAGGAACTGTGACATAACTCTAAGTCAGGATGGTGTGTGACTTGGAGGTGAACTTGTAACTGATAGGGTTTTCATGTGCCTGCTGCCCTGTTTTTCTGGTGGTTAGAGACCATGGGTTTGGAAGGTGCTGTCGAAGAGGCCTCAGTTGTTGCTTCACTGCATTTTGTAGGTGGTACGTTTTGTTGCTATGTGCGCCATTAGTGGAGGGTGTTTGTGTTTAATGTGGTGCGTGGGGGACCAAGCTAAGTGACTGCTTTGTCCTGGACTGTTTCAAGAAGCTGAATCTGCAAGGAAAAGCAAAATTCCCTCCTCTGTTACATCCTCATCCTCCTCCCCTTCAGTCGACTGTTCTCCCAATCCCTCAGTGTCTATCACATTGCCTCACTGCCCCTTCCAATTGTTCAGAACAAGGCATGGCAGGATAATGTGGCACACTCTGTCTGGTCCATGTAGCGGGACCACATTGTCAGCAGCCTCTGGTCTGCTTCATCGCTGCCCTGGTTGAGGCATCGATGGCAGTGTGTCTGTGCTTCTCATCAATCGGCTGTACGACGGTGTCATGTTGCATAGTCACAGGAGATAGCCCAGTCTTCAGCATTGTAAGGCCCCTAAACCCTCCAATGGATCAGGTTTATAAGAGTGCTCCAGGCTGTGGCAGTCATGCCAAGCTAGTGAGCACACACCTTCAGGAAGTGGTAATGATGATCACAGATCACCAGGAGACCATAAACAAATAGAAACCTCTCCTGTTGATGAATTCTGCAGTGTTGTGATACAGAGATGGAAATGTGTTGCTGGAAAAGCACAGCAGGTCAGGCAGCATCTAGGGAACAGGAGAATCGACGTTTCAGGCATTAGCCCTTCTTCAGGAATGAGGAAAGTTGGTCCAGCAGGCTAAGATAAAAGATAGGGAGGAGGGACTTGGGGGAGGGGCGTCGGAAATGTGATAGGTGGAAAGAGGTCAAGCCGACCTCTCCGCCCCCACCCCCGTCTGACCTATCACCCTCACCTTGACCTCTTTCCACCTATCACATTTCCGACGCCCCTCCCCCAAGTCCCTCCTCCCTATCTTTTATCTTAGCCTGCTGGACCAATTTTCCTCATTCCAGAAGAAGGGCTAATGCCCGAAACGTCGATTCTCCTGTTCCCTAGATGCTGCCTGACCTGCTGCGCTTTTCCAGCAACACATTTCCATCTCTGATCTCCAGCATCTGCAGACCTCACTTTCTCCTCAAGTGTTGTGATACAGCCATGTGTGTGTCATATGTCAGTACCACGTGGGTGCAGTCGATGGCTTCCTGAGCCCAGGGCTTGCCAGCTATCTTCCTGAATCTTAATGACTTCCACATGAAGAAACAAACTGACCCAGTGTGATCTGGCACAGATGGTCACTGTCCTGATGCATTGTGGGTGCACAATTAAGAGATCCCACACAAGTCGCCGGAAGGAGCCAATCACTTTGATATTCAAATTGGCTGTCACCTGTACAGCCATCAGTAGAGATGATCTCCTATTCTTGTAGCTCTCACATCCTACTCTAGAATCCAACATAGTTTTGTCACAGTGACCTGGGACATAATGCGTCTGCATTGGCACTGCAGCTTGCTCAAGCTCAGGAAATGGAAGTAGGTAGAAAAGAGCTCTTGCCCTTCTGTGGACCCCATGCATCCTGAGGGGCCCAGTGACTGTGATCACTCCCTGAATCACATGCTTCTCGACCTTCATAGTAGCCTGTTGCTGTTCCTGGGCTTAGTGTCAGCCCTGGTCCTCCTGCACCCACCTTTACCCTCTTAGGAAGGCAGTCACAGTAAGCACCATGTCACCAGTGGCTGGGCACAAGACTCTTGCTGGCAATGACCTATCTTGGGAACATAAGGAGCAAAGAGGTTCTCAGGTCTCAGAACAGTCAGTTGGGGGCCTACCCAAGAGTTGAAACATGCTGCATTCTGATATTGAGCATCATGTCCGCATCATTCAGCTGCTTTAGTGTGTATTCCAATTTGAAATTGCCATGTTCGCTGAGTGACCAGTACATTACGTCAAAAGAAAATGCCTGCTGCATTCTGACCCTTTCACATCCCAGACCCACATCAATCACTCCATTTTCCACTGCATTCAGTATATCAATAAACGTACATGACAGATGATGAAGCGATGGTCTCCATCTCCATCATCACGCATACACATTGCTCAAGTAACAAATTGCCTTTGGTCATCATTGCCTTTAACTTGAGGATCATTGTTCAATGTTCAATTTGTAAAGACCAATGGTATGGTACAAATTGCCTTTGACCAGGATTTGAATCCTAAGCATGTTCACCCTGCATGCAGAATAATCGGGCATGAAATGTATGTGCAGTGTTCAAATGCCTGCTTTGTGAATTTGCCTCTGCATTGTCATAGTGTCTGACAGATATGGGTCTTATACTTATCACCCATCAAACTAACTTCATCCACCCTGCGCATTGTCCCAGTCATTTTCCATTTGTATTCCACATCGTGAGAAATGATAGCACGGAACACAGCTCACAATGTACTCTTACAGTCCAATAAACTATTTAAACAGAGCTCAAGTCCACACTTTTCAATAGGCTAACCATCTACAAAAGTCATGCCCCACTTATCAGCTCCACATATTTATACAAACCAATTCTAACCCAATTAACTTTTAATTTATACATCTATCAGTTGTGTCCTTGTCCCATTAGGTTGAAGGTGTTCGTGCAGACTATAATAGATGATATCAAACACTGCCAGCACCAGGGTCCAGCCGGTTAACCCTTTTACCTTGGTCTACCCTGAAAGCCCATTTCCACCCATTTACTTCCCTCCTCCCAATATGGAGACCCACCACACTGAACTTTGCAACCAGCTGTCCTCTCCGTTCACTGAACACCAACATTACACTTTAATTATCCCACCCTTGTCCTCTACACTCTCCTCTGTGGAGGCCACAGTGTTGGTTACTGCCAATAACATACACTACACATAGTCGACTACATCTTCTGATGCTTTTCCCCCTATACACCTTGAGTTTCCCTGTCACAGAACGTTCCTTTGGGTCTGGATTAGCTTTATTCTATGATTTCTTTTAATGTTCTAATTTTTAGATGGTTAAATTGGGAAACATCCCCTGATATACTGATACAATGGGAATAGGATATAATGATAGGATGGTATCATGGTGTTCACTTTGCATCTTTTCATATAAAATGTGGATCTGGAAAAAGCACAGCAAGTCAAATAGCATCAGAAGAGCAGGAAGGTCGACACTTCAGTCAGGACTCTTCATCAGGGCTGATGAAAGATCTTGCCTGAAATGTTGACCCTCCTGCTCTTCTAATCTTGCTTGACCTGTTGTGCTTTTTCCAGATCCACATTTTATCGACTCTGACTTTCCAGCATGTGCAATCCTCACTATCTCCATCTTTCATAAAATACTCAGAACTGCTTAATGTTGGTACTGAATTCTTTCTTCAGCAGTAAATTCCACATTCCTTTTCACTAATCTAAATCGATTCATGGTGGCATTTCTGGTATTTTCTTTATGTTATACATATAGTTATCATCCTTCACTTCACAGTGAGCAAACCAGTAAAATAAATTTTATTTGAAAATGAGAGAGAGAGAGTTAGACCTTTTAAATAAGGCACAACAATTTTGGACCACTATCATGAAAATTGAATTGCCTTATTATTGATGAGAAAGTGAACCTTTTTAGAATTGATTTTCATCGATAGCCCTCAATTGAGATCAGAGATGTGACACAGACTCTAAAACTGCCACTTTCTCACCAGCAATCTCACACATCGTGCCATACATTTGGTTGTGGTGTCAAGGAAACAACATGAGAAGTATTTCCCCTCAGCTGCCATGGCTCCTCCACTGATTTTACAGCAGGAATTGGGAAGATAAAACCTGGAATGTATCCCTGAGCTTCCGTCTTATTCTGTTTAAATTCTGGCACTTGCAGCTGCTTAGATCTATCCCTGTTTTGAAACCTTTCAATCAGGGTACTACCACATAGTTTAAACAAAATGCTGACAAAATAGAGAAAGTAAACACATGCATGAGGAGTCAAATGTCCTCCTCTGTGCTTTACTTTTTACGTCGCTATGTAACATATCTCAGTGACTGTGTAAAGGTTTTCATCTGAAAAACTCGCAGCTTCCACAGTCCAGGAACCATTCACTCTTGTGCTCTTGCAACCTGAGTTCTGAAGAAGAATCATACCAAATTTGAAATACCAACTCTGTTTTTCATTCTGCAGATGCTGCTAGACCCGCTGAGTTCCTCCAGCATTTTCTTTTTTATTTCAGATCGCCAACATTAGCAGCAAGTAACTTTTATTATGCAGCCATTTCATATTTTGGACAAATCTTTCATTAAGTGTTCTCTAATTTTGAGATTTACTGTGCAAAACTCAAAAAGTCATCATCCATTCCCCAACTTTATTATTTTGCTGTCTTTTGCACTTATTATATTGCATTCATTACAGCTGAACTCTAGCAGTCAATGGCCTGTTCAACTTGGAATCCTGTTCTACATTTTTCTCCAACCATGCTCTTAATCTTGTGTTATTTTAACACAAGACATACAAAAATAATACTGTTGTCAATTGCTCAAAAAAAGGTTAAAGCAGTTTATTGTTTCAAAATGCGAAATGCTTCATATACATAAGTATTTGTCTTGTAGGTTTTTAAAAATCAAATATTTTAAAACAATTATGAGAAATCAATTGATAAAACCAGCATATGTTTAGGGGATGTGAAAGAATCTTGATTAGATTACAGGCATTCATAAAACAGGATTCTTATTGTCTGAGAAATATGTCTCATGTTAACCTCATAACCTTTCATTTGTTTTGAAATAAATGTAAGTTAACAGTTCACAATTGTTTCAATTCATCATGCATAATGCATGTTGTAAAGGCACAACTTGGAGGAATATTGTCCAAGTCTGCCTGCAGTAAGATACATGTTGGATCAGTCAATCTACATTATATTTACAGCTTTCATCTTAATATTGTCATGAAGAGATATAAAGTAGCTTTAACACATATCTACACATATATAGTCACAGTTTTAAAAACCTTTAACAGCCCAATAGAGGTGGTTTAGACTACTGCAACCACTAGGACTCATAACAGCATAATATTGTCATGAATAGATATAAAGTAGCTTTAACACATATCTACACATATATAGTCACAGTTTTAAAAACCTTTAACAGCCCAATAGAGGTGGTTCTAGACTACTGCAACCACTAGGACTCATAACAGCACAAAAACCAACAGCCACTCTCAGACAACAACTCACCAGAACGAAGGACCCAATACCCAGCATGAGCAAAACCAATGTAGTGTACAAAATCCCATGCAAGGACTGCACAAAACACTATATAGGACAAACAGGAAGACAGCTGACGACCCGCGTCCATGAACACCAACTAGCCACAAAACGACACGACCAGCTATCCTTAGTAGCCACACACTCAGATAACAAACAACATGAGTTCGACTGGGACAACACTACTATTATAGGACAAGCCAAACAGAGAACAGCCAGAGAATTCCTAGAGGCATGGCACTCATCCACAGATTCAATCAATAAGCACATCGACCTGGACCCAATATACCGACCACTGCAGCGGACAGCTGGGACTGACAACCGGAAGCGGCAGATTCAAACCATTACAAATGCCGGAGGAAAGATCACAGAAGCGCTTCACAGGAGGCTCCCAAGCACTGAGGATGTCACCTAGACAGGAGACAAAACGTCTGCAACACAAATTCCCAACTTGGCGAACAGAACCACAACAACAGGTGGTTCTTATAATTATGTGATGGGACTTAGTAGTAACTTTCAAGAACTTCTCAGAAGTCAAGTTAACCAGGCGATCAATACCTCATGTACCTCCTGAAGATATTGGAATTCTACTATTGTGTTATAAGCTGCTCCAGAGGCAAAGTGCCTCAAATAAAACTAATTTGGAGGTGCTGGTGTTGAACTGGGGTGTACAAAGTTAAAAATCACACAACACCAGGTTATAGTCCAACAAGTTTAATTGGAGCCACTAGCTTTTGGAGCGCTGCTCCTTCATCAGGTGGTTGTCATGGTTACCTCTATCCTGTAAGAAGATGTGATACTAAATTCTCACTTATCCTCTTAGATGGCCGATGCACAGTTCTTTATCTTCAATGCTAACCTCATATCAACTTTTACTGTCTGCATTTTGCCCCCAACCCACCCCATCCACCCCACCTCCCCCACCAACTCCCCAAACCAAGGCAATTTAGTCACAAGAATTCTATATTCCTGAACCCAAATGTCTTATAATCATATAATTTTGAAATAGCAGTCAATTAAGGGTCAATCCACCACCACACTCTGTCTACTAATGCTGCCAAAGCCCCATTTTTCCAAGGTTAAAACAAAAAGCCAACAACCTTTGTTTGTGGTTTCTGTAAGCAATCAACTTTCTTACATCAAAAAGATCAAAGCAGAAATTATATTTCACAACATTCCTTCAAAGATCTTCAGAGAAATTTTAAAGTTAATAAACAGTCTAAGATGTTGGAACTGTTGGCTAGCTAATCAACCACTCCCACAAAGGAATTCCAGACTGCTTACACCAGCTTTGGACATTTGGACTCTATGCAGTGGATGGCTCAGAGAAACAAAATCATCTTGTCAAATCTCGAGTGAGTAAAGCGTTCCTGACGAACAAAATGTTTTCAATTTCTTATGAAAGTCATGACACATCTTCACTGCAATTGTTTTTATAAGTTCTGTAGTATACTGAAGGAAGTAACACCATCTAAAAGAATATTACTTATGTGAGCCATTATTGACTGGACTTGGATAAGCATTTTCTTCTTCCATTCCATGTGTCATGAAACCGTGCAATGAAGTTACATTCTCACTTTAGATGAGATGAGTGGGAAAGATGGAGCAGGGATTTCAGTTCAATTGAATTTTGAGTTTGGAGCTCAGCCACTGTTAAGTACCTATCAGGTTTGCATACAGACCTTAACAATAGATCGGCACAGCCTTAAAGGTTTCTTAAGAAAAGGGACTGCATATGTTATATAACTGTTACAATTCATTTAAGCTTCAGTGGAAATCGATTGATTCGTCCAAACCAAATCTGCAATCGTCTTCATTTGTGGTTATATATTACAATCATAGAAAACCAAACTTCATTAGTACATAACAGAATGAATTTTAACTTCAGGTGGTGGTATAAAGTGTACGATAATAGGACAGCAGGCCATTAAACACCTCTCCTGTAATTTGTTCACAGTGAAGTCACTGGATTGGGGTGTTTATTAAATGGCTGAGCCTATATTGCTCAATTTACACTATCTCCCAAAGTAAAGCTTACCTCCGATGATGTTCTGCTCTTCTCTCTGATTTTTAACAAAGCTGCAGCTGGTTAATATAGGATATGATAATTAATAGATATGTTATCTTAACCTTTCACAGTCTGTTACAAAAGAAAATAACAACTTTCAAATATTACACTGTATTGACAGTTTAATTAAATAAATGGAGATGTGTTGAAGGTTGCTAAAGTGTTTCATTTTTGATTTATGTTCATCCTAATAACAGATGATATAGGCTGAATAAAGGCGATATTGTGCTTTATTGACAAGAGAACAGGAGAAAGTGAGGACTGCAGATGCTGGAGATCAGAGCTGAAAAATGTGTTGCTGGAAAAGCGTAGCAGGTAAGGCAGCATCCAAGGAGCAGGAGAATCGACGTTTCGGGCATAAGCCCTTCTTCAAGAGAACAGCATCACTTACTAAATTATCGGTTCAGAGAAATAAAAAACAGAGCATGTGAAGCATTATAAGTCTGCAGCCCACAGAGACCGATAATTTAGGATAGCATTAAAAATACTACTATGAGTGCATGAGATGTAGAGCTGTTATAATACACATTACAGGGCTGTCCCCTTTCAGATGAAATTCCTTATGCTACAGTTATTGATGCAACGTGGTGTGCTGTGGTGCCCTAGGGCCAGAGGTCCTGAAGCCTTGAACTCCTAAAATAAAGATGGAAGCAAGTCAGCCACTTTCAGCAAGGCCAATGTGATCTACCCTATAGGAGGATATCATGCATGCAGAGAAATGACAAACAGTTTCAAAAGCGAATTTTATACATAAGGTACCATTTTGGACAATATTGAGCCTGTTAGCTCTGTTACCAATTCTTAGCTGAACATGCTTCCAACTGCACAAGAAACTTTCCCTCGTGTTTAAGGGGCCAACCATCTAATGTTTAGTGAGGCATATTTGTCTTTTTTTATAAATATCTACAAAGTGATTGGAAATATCTGTGTGCATTGTTGGAAAATCTTTGCAAATTACTTTGGGAGATAGTGTAAATTGAGCAAGTTTCGAGCAAGTAATGATGTTGACAAAAGGGCTAAGGAAACAGATTGGCTTCTTAGAAGAGAGCCTTCTTCAGTAATGGTATCAGTCTTCCTAAGACTGAAACAGAACTTGGAAATGTAGCACATGTGACACAGAGAGAAAGCTGTGTGAGGGAGGAGGAAGAGAATCAAAAATGGAAAAAGAGGAAGGGGTCTAGTACTTAGGATTCCTTCACTTCAACTGGAATGCCTGTGAATGGATAGTCAGGTTCGATCCCCCTGAGATCACATTCTGTCATCACACTGCTCCACAATTCCATTCCCATAGCTATTGTATCATCTTGGCCAAAATCATGAAATAAAAGCAAAAAGAAGCATTGCATTCCTAATTTATCTGACAACGCTACTAACAGTGCACATAAAGCTGAACTACTCAGCCTTTGCATCAATCCCTTGCCTTTTGCTTTTGCCTTTGCCTAATGGTCCTAAGAACCCTTCCCCAATGCCTGATGGAAAGTGGCTGATTTCCAATAGTGGATACTATGCTTCGAGATGATCTGGATCTTGGGAGCCTGGATGCATTGGCAAGCATAAAAGCAGTATGGGCTAGCTGAGATGCAACAGCAAAGGAATGGCAGAGTCACAATGCTGGAAGAGGAAATCCTGTTACTCTGGTGGAGAATTGCACTGATACTGTCCAGGGCAATGCCTTAGCAATGCTGGGGGGAATGGATTACAGGACAGCAGTGCAGTCCTGGAAGTTCTTTTGATGATAGCAATCTCAGCTTGCATGGCAATGAGCATGGATCTAACGACCATTGTCTGAGCTGTTCCTGCAGCTCTAAGATAGTGTACTGCTTCTGCCTGTACTGAAGTGAAAACTGAAGCATTTAGCACTAGGCATTGCATTGTGGTTGGATCTGTAAGTGGCATTGTAGAGTTAGCCATCATTTCCTAGAAGGATAGTCCTAAAATCTGAATGAAGCCCTAAATTGAGATTGAATTGGACTCTTCCATGTTTGTGTACAATTATAGCAAACTCTGTGTCTGGTCTGTTCACCTTGCAGGCATCTCAGTGTACATTCCCATCAATCTCCTAAATATCATCTTTATCTCTAGAGAAGAGTCTATCTCTAATCTCACCCTTTGGTCTGGCACATAAACTATTCATTATTTCGAACTATTCCTCTTGAATTTCCTCTAACATACAAACAGCACCAATATCTGAGCTAATAGCTGCACTGGCCAGATTAACTGATGGTGCTTCTTCATTCTCGATCTGGTGCAGCTCTTGCCTTCATGCTTAGACTTCACTGACTGCTACATTCTCAAATATCTGAAAATAGAATTGTGAAAGGGGTGAATTGATGATGGGATTGGGGTGGGACGTGGGGGTGGTAGCAGATGAGTTTGAGTAAAAAGCAATAAGTCCACGGTCACACCATCTTCAGTTGGCACTTCATCTCCGACAAGAGGACGAGGAGGCCTGAAAAGTCAAAAAAGGGTCCAAGCTCGGATGATATCATCATCCTGACTGCTGATGATGATGCTGAATATGAGAGCCACAGTGACAGTCCATGATAGGGAATGGAGCAAGTGGCCAGGGACACAATTTGCATTCCCTGTCCCTGGGAACCACATTCCAGAACCAGAAGAAGTTCAATAATCTCACACTTGATCAAAGTCAGCGATTGCCACTTTAAGCAACATCTCCTATCCACTACAGCAGCAACCTGTTGTGGTGCTAATGTAACACAACTCTATGTCTCACTTTTTAATAATCAGAATTAGACCTATTATTCATCTAACCATCAATACTGTCAACTTCACATCTGATTCTCACTAAGCTGCTGATGTCCCCACTTCGGGCTGTTGGTCACTGGTGGTTATCAATATCGCATATTAATAAAGAAAGTTTTCTTGAACACATTTGACAAATTCTTCATCATCCAAACCTTTTGTACTATGGTAGCCCCAGCCAGTACTTGGAAGATTAAAATCCCCCATTATTACAATATTATTATGCTTACATATATCTGAGATCTCCATACATATTTGTTTCTCAATTTCTCTCTGACTATTGGGGTCCTACTGTACAATCTCCTCAAGGTAATCTTTCCTTTCTTATTTCTAATTTCTAATTTCTATCCATTTAGTTCCACTGGACAATTTTTCAGAAACATCTTCTCTAGTTGCAGCATAATGGTTTATTTAATCAAAAAAGCCATTACCCCCACTTTGTTGCTTCCCTACCTATCCTTCCTATAACATCTAAAACCTAGAACATTGAGCTGCCAGCCTTATCCATCCTTCAGCCAAGTTTGTGTAGAGCTACACGATCCCCATTCCATGTTCTGAAACATGCCTAGAGTTCAACAGCCTTACGTGTAAAACCCATTGCATTGAAATTTAATGCTTCAGAGTTACTACATTCTCTGACATTCTCTTTACATTCTTTTCTAATTGGCTTACTGTTTCAGCCCATTTAGAATCTTTCTCATCAATCTTTCTATTTACTCCACCCCTCTCTCTCTAGCAGTATAAAGTCTCCCTTAATGGAATGAGAAAATCTCCCACTAGGACTTTGGTCTCTTTCCAATTCAGGTTAAACCCATCCCAGATGAGATTCTAATTGTCAAAAATCTGAATTCCTGAACAATATGCCATCTTCTCACCTTTATCCTTTTGTTCCTTCCCTCATTCAAGTTTGGCATTGGGAGTAAACCAGAGTTTACTATATTTAAATGTTCAATTTTTAATCTCTACCTAACCTTTTCTATTCACTCTGTAATCATCTTTCATCTTTTCCCTAAAAATGTCATTCCTACCAATGTGTACAATAATGTTTGGCTTCTCAATCTCCCCTTTAACATTATGGTTGAAACATTGAGAGATGTCCTTAATCTCAGCATGAGGAAAGCAATGTATCATTATAAATTTATGCTCACCACCACAGAACCTCCTGTCTGTTCCCTGACAAGAAAGACCCCTTTAACAATTATTCTTTTAAATTTTGTCAAATATTGCTTAGCGTAAGAATCATTCCTGGTATCCAATAACTGACCATCCTTTCTATTTTCTCCGACAGACTATCCCTTTCAAAGTAACCAAAACTGAATAGCTATTTGATAGAGGAATAGCCACTGGAGACGTTTTAACTAACTTCTTACCTTTCCTGACTCTCACCCATCGATCTGACTGATCCTGCTGTGAAGTCACATTTTTAAATTTACTAGCCATCTCATTCTGTCTCTTTTATATGCTGCCAATAACATTAAGCCCCCAAATATTTTTAATAACACCTTATGTATAAAATAAACTACCTTTCATTACCTACAGAAAGTAATGATAAATGCTGAAAAATTTTCAAAAACAATAACCAACATATAAATTTTAAATAAAATCAATCACTTAGCTGAATAACTGAATTAAAATGACTTCTCTTCAATGAATTCATCAGATTAAAAAGATCTTCTTCAAAGCTGACCACGTCAACACAACTCTGTTAAAAAAAAACTCCTCGGCTATTCAAAAACAACTCTTGCAATGTAATAAAAACACTCCCCTTAAAAAAAGTATAGATTTTTTAAAAACTTCTGAATTTAGAAAGATAAACTGCAGCCATTCACTGTAGGCCTCTGAAATGCTCGTAAAAAAGGTCTATTTGAAAAAGAAATTGTGATTGGTTGGTTTGCTTCTTAATTTTTTTTTGATAACGAAACAAAATGAATAAAATTCTTATACAGGTAGTTCTCTATAACACGAAGGTTGCATTCTTATGCAACCTCTCATTATAGAACATTTGTGCTTTAGAAACAGTGCTTAAAGTGTTGGCAATGTAATAGCATTACAGGCAACACATCTTAAAACTTCACGCTTTATGAAGTGTCCCCAGTTTTTCAGTCGCGTCACAGCAAATTCATGTTAACGAAACGTGTGTTATAGCAGAACGACCTGCTTTAGTGAATGGTCATTCAAAGTTCTGTAGCAGGGAGTTTGTAGTTTGTACAAGGTTTGGGAGAAGAGTTGTAGCTCGGGTGCTCATTGTTGTGGTTCTGTTCGCCGAGCTGGCAGTTTGTGTTGCAGACGTTTCATCTCCTGTCTAGGTGACATCCTCAGTGCTTGGGAGCCTCCTGTGTGGTTTGTCTCTGCCGCTTCCGGTTGTCAGTTCCAGCTGTCCACTGCAGTGGCCGGTATATTGAGGATGTCACCTAGACAGGGGACAAAACGACTGCAACACAAACTCCCAGCTCGGCGAACAGAACCACAACAGTTTGTAGTAAAGCAGCAGTCAGTGTTATGGCAGTCAGTGTTCAGCTGCTGGCTGGACATGTCTACATCAAATGTTGGGTGCCCCAGTATTGAGCAGCCTATTAACACACTGGTGTCACAGGTCATGTTGGACTTGGAAGAGGAATGGCTGAAATATTCAGTGAATTGATCTGCACTCCAAGTACAGGAAGTTCCATGATAGGGCAAAGTCTTAAAATCACCTTTATAGAATTATGAGACTTTGAAATTCCCTTCTGCAAAAGGTAATGAATCTAGAATCTTTAAATATTTTTAAGGCCGAGCTAGGTAGATTATTGATTACCAAGGAATGGAAGATAATCTGGAATATGCAAGTTGATAGTGCTGAGGTGAAAATCAGATAAATCACGATCTTATTGAATGGTGAAGCAAGCTGAAAGGCTTACTTGTATTCCTTTTTCATAAGGAGAAACTACATGGGGATTTTATATTCTGTTTCCAGTGGAAAGCCTTGCCTGCCTGAAGTGTGTAAGTGAAATTCAGACATGTCAGAAAATTTATTCCTGCCATTAATTTAAATAATCAGAAAATTGAGTGCAACCTGCACCTAAATTTATTAATAAGCACTGCTGAGGAGATAAGACTTTCTGTCACTAACAATCCATCTATGTGCAGTCAGAGGGAAGCTTTTGTTAACTTATAAAGGTTAGATTTACATTTCTGTGGAATATAGAGCAAAGTAATCTCAGTGGAGCTCTCAAAATTATTGCGAGAATGACTGGAATCTCACAAAGACATTGGCAGCAATGAACTGCCATTGATCTGCATTAATAACATTTCTGTGGTAGACTTATAGACCCATTTGAAATAAATTGGCTGCAATGTTCATTGGACAGAAGTACGACTTGAGTGGTGTGGAAGCTCGGCTATTATCATTAGCACGCAAAGAGGAACAAATTGAAAAATGCATGAAAACGATCCTGGATGGAATGATGAATGTTTCATGTTACAATAAAACTTGTGTTCCAGTGCAGAGCTTGGGTAAAATATTCAAAGAGAAAATCTGGAGAAAATATAACATTGAGAATTAATAATGACTCTGTCCTGGTTGTATTTGTGTAAAATGTAATGAAAAGCTTTCTTTACAGCAACTTCAAATTTTTATATTACAATTTCAATGGCTAATATTTGAAGCACTCTGCTTATTGAAGAGAGAAATTAGCATAGAATTAATAATGAGACAATTTATTGGCAGTGAGACCTTTTAAGGCCGAGCCTTAGAAAACCCTCAACTCTACAACGAATAAGTGACCTTGTCTTTATCTTTTGCTATGTATAAAGATGATCCCCCATATGTTGTACATAGGCCTGAAGGGTGCTGAAATGGCCATAAGCATTATCCACTACGTTCACATCAAATGGACTTCTGGACAGAACAGCTTAGGGTCTCCAAAAAATGAGACCTAACATCTGGTCCTCCTCAAGGTCTTTGTAACAATAAAAATAAAGAACCGTGGATGCTGGAAATTTGAAACAAAAACAGAATGTGTTGGAGAAGTGACAAAAGGTCACTTTTGTATTTAAAACATTAAGTCTACTTTTGTTTCTCGACAGATGCTGCTGAACCTGCTGCGTTTCTCCAGTACTTCCTGTTTTTGTCTCTGGATAACAATGTCTATCTTATTGATGTAACCTGTAGCTAATTGCTCACATGCAATAAACCATATCTTGCTAACTGTAAGAGACTTCCAGTTCAAAAAGGAAGTGCGTTCTCTCTGCTACATTAGATCACATAGATGCTTTACTTGGCTCGACTCAGAGAGGATTGAGCAGCAACCTTCCTCATAAGCATCAGCTCATGCAGTATAAATTGAAATTTAGTAGGATTCCTTTGACAATACCTTCCAAACTCATGGTCATTACTGGCTAGAAGGACAAAAGCAGCAGAGTTATGGGAACGCCTGTAATTTCCTCTCCAAGTAAGACACCATCTGACTTGAAAATGCATCGCCATTCCTTCGTTGTTGCTAGGTCAAAATTTTGGAATTCCCTATTCAACATTGTGGGTCTACGTACATCAAAAGGCATTTCATGAATTCAGTTCGTCATCACCATCTCAAATGTAATTAGGGTTTGGCCATAAATGATAGCCCAGTCAGTGAAGCTAATATCTCCTGAAAGGATAATAGTGATCTGGTATGTCCATATATGAATTATTTATAGCTATCGCTTCATTCAGCAATGCTTTTAATAATGACTGCTTGTAGGATCATTTCTGAGGCCTTCCACCCATCTTATAGAAAAAATATAGATTCCTATAATACAATATTTTACTGTAATTGCATTTTTAAATACATACATTATTGATTAACTTATTAAATGTGAAATCTGTTGCTTGTGCAGAGCAGAAATTCTGTCAAGACAAGGAAGCATCTTCAACAAGCAGAGACAAGGTTCACAGTCAATATTCACCTTGGTTCATTCAGTGCACGTTAGTGGACTGCGATTGTGAGGTTTGAAGACAGTCACTCAGACTGTCACACTGTGAGGATGCAGACTGCCATAATCTTGTCATTAGAATGCTACTATGTCATGTCAATGTGAGGTCTGGAGGCTATCACTGTCATGTTGGTAGATTATCAGTGGAAGATAGCCGATGTGAGGTGGGTTGATGGTTACTGTGAGATTGGTTGTCTGTCACTGTGCAATGTTGGTAGCCTGTTTCAATGAGTTTTGTAATCTGTCACTGTGAGTTTAATAGTGTCTCTGTGAGAATTAGCTTGTTGTAATCACCCAGTTTCATGGTTTATTTCACCATTTTTAACATTTATTTGATCTGTGAAAATTTAATTGTTATGGCCAATGTCAGTAAAAAGTGGACTTAGAAAGTGGCAAAACATCTCAACTGGTGCCATTAGAAACGGTGACCTGGTTGAGGTAATGCTCTGAACTACAAGAAGAACAATGAAATAATGAATGATCCAATTCTGAGCTGGCAGCAGATCCAGGAGGTTTAAATTTACCTAAAAATAATTTAAACAAGGTATGTGACCCTTTGGTCCAACCAATGGACACTGAACATAATCCCAAACTAAACTGCTCCCTTATCCATCACAACTTTTCCTATTCATGTATCTATCCAAATGTTTTTTAAACGTTGTAATTGTACCTGTATCCACCACTTTCTCCGTAAGTTCATACGACACGTGAACAACTCTCTGTATAAAAAATTTGACGCATATGTCTTTTTAAAATTTCTCTCCTCTCACCTTAACAATGTGCTCCCCTTGTCTTGAAATGCTCAATCTTAGGGAAAAGACAACTGCCCTCATTATTTTATAAAATTCTATCAGATCGCCTCTCAACCTTGCAACATTTGACATAAAATGACTGAGATAGGTATATTGTATAGATTTCGCTGCTGTGAGTACTGATGTGTGGCTGGATTGTAATTTGCTCAAATGTGATTGGTAAATCCTTTCTGTTGTCAGCAAGCTAGCAATAAGGCAATAGATATTTGTTGCCTCAGAGAAATAGTGAGCTGTGTTGCCTCCACTGTATTGCCAAAAGGGCACAATCATCAGCAAACATATTGAACACAAAATATTAACTCTATATTTCCCTTTTTTGACTGCTGACAGACCTGCTGAATTTCTCCAGCCCTTTCCATTTTATTTATGAATTAACTGATATGCTGTGGTTCTGTTCGCCGAGCTGAAAGTTTTTGTTGCAAACGTTTCGTCCCCTGTCTAGGTGACATCCTCAGTGCTTGGGAGCCTCCTGTGAAGCACTTCTGTGGTGTTTCCTCCAGCATTTATAGTGGCCTGTCCCTGCCGCTTCCGGTTGTCAGTTTCAGCTGTCCGCTGTAGTGGCCGGTATATTGGGTCCAGGTCTATGTGTTTGTTGATGGAGTTTGTGGATGAGTGCCATGCTTCTAGGAATTCCCTGGCTGTTCTTTGTTTTGCTTGCCCTCTAATGGTAGTGTTGTCCCAGTCAAATTCATGTTGCTTGTCGTCTGCGTGTGTGGCTACTAGGGATAGCTGGTCGTGTCGTTTCGTGGCTAGTTGATGTTCGTGGATGCAGATCGTTAGCTGTCTTCCTGTTTGTCCTATATAGTGTT
Source organism: Chiloscyllium plagiosum (assembly GCF_004010195.1). Lineage (NCBI taxonomy): Eukaryota > Metazoa > Chordata > Chondrichthyes > Orectolobiformes > Hemiscylliidae > Chiloscyllium > Chiloscyllium plagiosum. The sequence continues at coordinate 112,193,405 of NC_057710.1, read as the reverse complement.
TTGTGCAGTCCTTGCATGGGATCTTGTAATGTACAAACACATAGACCTGGACCCAATATACCGGCCACTACAGCGGACAGCTGAAACTGACAACCGGAAGCGGCAGGGACAGGCCACTATAAATGCCGGAGGAAACACCACAGAAGCGCTTCACAGGAGGCTCCCAAGCACTGAGGATGTCACCTAGACAGGGGACGAAACGTTTGCAACAAAAACTTCCAGCTCGGCGAACAGAACCACAGCAACGAGCACCCGAGCTACAAATCTTCTCACAAACTTTTAACTGATATTTGGAATTAGCAGATGGATAAAGGACAAATTAAACAAGATTTATTGTTTGCATACAGGTCTTGGTCAAAACCCATCTGGCCCACTGGGTGCAATCCTGGTGCCTAATTAGAGGAAGTTGTCTTTGAAAGGTTACACAGTCAAGCAGCAAGGTTGTTGTCAGATATCATGAATTTCAATTACAATGAAATGTTACAGAAATTAGGATGATTTTTGATGGAAAGGCAAACCCATAGAGGTTTTTAATGTTATGGATCAATTGACAGAATTCATTTTGGAAAACTGTTCAGTGCATCAATGCATTTGAGTTGAAATGGAAAACTAAGAAATAACACAAAACATTCCCTTGCAAAATGAAATAGAACGACCAATGGATCGGAAGTAAGTGGACTCAAGAAACAATTATGTGATTCTTGAATGATATATGGGTCAATTTGAACTTTCCTTCCTGGCCAAATGATTTGCTCAGCTTCCAATTTAACAGCTGGAATTTTTATTTAATGGGATTGAAGATGGGGTTGGGTTCTACAAAGAATAGGCAATCCATTCCATCTTCCCGACTCCTCCTACACCTCTTCCCACCCTACCTCCTGCAAAAATGCCATCCCGTATTCCAATTTCCTCTGCTTCCGCCATATCTGCTCGCAGGAGGACCAGTTCCACCACAGAACACACCAGATGGCCTCCTTCTTTAGAGATTTCAATTTTCCTCTGCCCTCAAAACTCACCCCTCCAACCGTAACAAGGACAGAACCCCTCTGGTGCTCACCTTCCACCCTACCAACCTTCAAATAAACCACATCATCTGATGACATTTCCGCCACCTCCAAAATGACCCCACCACCAGGGATATATTTTCCTCCCCACCCATTTCCACTTTCCGCAAAGACCATTCCCTCCGTGACTACTTGGTCAGGTCTACGCGCCCCAACAACCCCCCCTCCCATCCTGGCTCCCTCCCCAGCCACCACAGGAATTGCAAAACCTGCGCCTACACCTCCTCCCTCACCAACATCCAAGGCCCCAAAGGAGCCTTCCATATCCATCAAAGTTATACCTGCGCATCCACCAATATCATTTATTGTATCCGTTGCTCCAGATACGGTCTCCTCTACATTGGGGAGGCTGGATACCTCCTAGCAGAGTGCTTTAGGGAACATCTCTGGGACACCCGCACCAATCAACCACACCGCCCCGTGGCCCAACATTTCAACTCCCCCTCCCACTCTGCCGAGGACATGCAGGTCCTGGGCCTCCTTCACCGCTGCTCCCTCACCATCAGACGCCTGGAGGAAGAACCTTCAACCCCATGGCATCAATGTGGACTTCACCAGTTTCCTCATTGCCCCTTCCCCCACTCACCCCAGCTCTAACCTTCCAGCTCAGCACCACCCTCATGACCTGTCCTACCTGTCTATCTTCTTTTCCACCTATCCAGTCCACCCTCCTCTCGGACCTATCATCTTCAACCCCACCCCCATTCACTTATTGTACTCTAAGCTACTTTCTCCCCAACCCCACTCCCCTCTCATTTATCTCTCCACTCTGCAGGCACCCTGCCTCTATTCCTGATGAAGGGCTTTTGCCCGAAACATCAATTTTCCTTCTCCTCGGATGCTGCCTGACCTGTTGTGCTTTTCCAGCACCACTCTAATCTAGAATTCATTCAATCATGTTACTATTGAGATTATACTTCCAGAAGTTACTCCTATGATGAAAAGCTGGATAATTGGAACTGATCTAATGTATATAAAGTAAATTAAATCAAGAACCTGGGTTTGAACCCTGCTATAGTGGATGGTGGAGTTTGAATTCAATAAATATTTGGTGTTAGGAGTCTAATGATGAGCATGAATCCATTGTCGATTGTCAGGAAAACACCCATCTGGTTCATTAAAGTCTTTTAGCACGGAAACTGTCATTCTTATCAGGTCTGGCCTATATGTGACTCCAGACCCACAGCAATGTGGCTGATGCTTAGTTGCTCTGGGCAATTAGGGGGTGGGTAATAAAAATGCTTGCCTAGACACCAACATCCCATGAAAGAATTTTTTAAAAGTTGTATATAAACCATTTATGCTTTTTCTGGGCCAGTCATGAAATGCTACTGTCAGCTGGCATCAGTGTACCAGGATGCCTTCTTTCCTTTAAATTAGAGGGGGTTGGTTCAAATCCAGTCCAGGAATATGTTACATATTGGTGGCTGAGGGAATGCTGCAATTTCAAAAGCAGTCTTTCAAATTAAGTGTTAAACTCAACTGTCACAGAGTCATAGAGTCGTAGAGATGTACAGCACGGAAACAGACCCTTCGGTCCAACTCGTCCATGCCGACCAGATATCCCAACCCAATCTAGTCCCACCTGCCAGCACCCGATCCATATCCCTTCAAACCCTTCCTATTCATATACCTATCCAAATGCCTTTTAAATGTTGCAATTGTACCAGCCACCACCACTTCCTCTGGCAGCTCATTCCATACACGTACCACCCTCTGCATGAAAAAGTTGCCCCTTTGGTCTCTTTTATCTCTTTCCCCTCTCACCCTAAGCCTATGCCCTCTAGTTCTGGACTCCCCCACACCAGCAAAAAGACTTTGTCTATTTATCCTATCCATGCCCCCATAACTTTGTAAACCTCTAAAAGGTCACCCCTCAGCCTCCGACGCTCCAGGGAAAACAGCCCCAGCCTGTTCAGCCTCTCCCTATAATTCAAATCCTCTAACCTTGGCAATATTCTTGCAAATCTTTTCTGAACCCTTTCAAGTTTCACAACATCTTTTTGATAGGAAGGAGACCAGAATTGCACACAATATTCCAACAGTGGTCTAACCAATGTCCTGTACAGGTGCAACATGACCTCCCAACTCCTGTACTCACTACTCTGATAAAGGAAAGCATACCAAACGCCTTCTTCACTATCCTATCTACCTCCGACTCCACTTTCAAGAACCTGCACTCTTTGTTCAGCAACACTCTCGAGGACCTTACCATCCTTCTACACCCTCATTCAGGTCATTTCTAAAAATGACAAACAGCAGTGGCCCCAAATATACTGATGAAATATATTCATTTAGTATCTCTCCTATCTCTTCGAATTCCACGCACAACTTCCCACTACTGTCCTTGACTGGTCCTGACATGTCTATAGAAAGCTTTAGGGTTTTCTTGATCCTACCTTCCAAGACTTCTCATGTCCCCCACCTGGCTCTTCTTACCTCCCTCTTTAGGTCTTTCCTAGCTAACCGGTAACTCTCAAGTGCCTTTACGTCTCATCCTAACATAAGCCTCCTTCTTCCTCTTGACAAGAGCTTCAACTTCTTTAGTAAACCACAGCTCCCTTGCTCGACCACTCCGTCTCTGCCTGACAGGTACATACTTATCAAGGACACGCAGTAGCTGTTCCTTGAACAAGCTTCACATTTCAGTTATGCCCATCTCCTGCAGTTTCCTTCCCCATCCTATGCATCCTAAATCTTGCCTAATTGCCTCATAATTGTCTTTCCCCCAGCTCTAACTCTTGCCGTATGGTATATACATATCCCTTTCCATCGTCAAAGTAAATGTAACCGAACTGTGATCACTATCACCAAAGTGCTCACCTCCCTCCAAATCTAACACCTGGCTTGGTTCACTACCCAGTACCAAATCCAATGTGGCTTCAACTCTTGTTGGCCTGTATCAGGAAACCCTCCCACACATACTGGACAAAAACTGACCCGTCTAAAGTATCGAACTGTAGCATTTCCAGTCAACATATGGGAAGTTAAAGTCTTTCACAACAATTACCTTGTTACTTTCTCTCCTTATCCAGAATCATACTCACAATCCTCTCCTCTATATGTCTGGAACTTTTCAGAGGCCAATAGAAAACTCTCAACAGGGTGACCTCTCCTTTCCTGTTTCTAACCTCAGCCTATACTACCTGAGGAGATGAATCCTCATCAAATGTCCTTTTTTCCACCATAATACTGTCCTTGACTAACAATATCACACCTTCTCCTCTTTTACCACCTTCCCTGGTCTGACTGAAATATCTAAGCACCTTCATCTTTTTCCAAATTTGTTATACTTTCTAAATGTCATATATCCTTTGATATTCAGGTCTGAAGCTGCAGTTATGTCTCTGTCATGGCAATAAAATCATACATACTTAATTCTATTTGCAGTATCAGTTCATCAGTTTTGTTTGGCACTCTCCATCCCTTGTTACTACTCTTTGATTTACCAGCTCTTCCCAAATTTGATCTCTTGCCCCTACTATTTGGCTTAAAATGCTTCCAGCATTCCTCATTATATAGCTTGCTAGAGCACAAGTTCCAGCAGGTTTTAGGTATACAGTGTCTCAACAATACAAATCTCACTTCCTAATTGCATCTTCAGGGATTCAGTACAGAAGATGGACCAAATGGCCTTTAACCATGCTGTAACCATTCTGTGATTCTGAAATACAATATCACCTAAAATGTGTATGTTATTACTTATTTTAATGTATGTGCTCATTGGATGCTAAAACCCTCTCTTTTCCATTAAGCTCAATAATCTGAGGGAAAGATTATGTGAGTGATGCTCAATCAGTACAGCATGACTGAGGAAATTAAACAATGCCAGAATCTAGCTTGTACAAGGGATTCTCACGAACAGAGCAGCCTAAACTGACACAGTTATAGTTTAATCTGACAGAGTAGGTGCAGCGTCTGGAGAGAATTAAAACGCAAAGGTATCCAATCAGATTAACCTGGTTTTGGCTTAGTGCAACTGTTTTATCTGATTGGATGCAGATCACTGGAGCTTGCTTCCCACATTCTCAGGATAACCTGCAACAGAGTATGCATGAACTTCTAGCAATCCTGAATGGTCAAAACCTCTGAAAGTCTTCCAGTATGAAAATTTAAACGACTGCTAAGGAAGAATGCACAATTTTGTTTTTCTTGACTGTGCAACAGATTGTCAGTGACTAGAATGCCGTGGCATGGAAGGTTAAACAGCACTCACAAAATGTTTATTCCATAATATTTGTGTTGCCAAATGTCAGACTGTCAATTAAGGAAAGACATTACATTGTAGAATTAATTCCTTTAATTGTTCATCAGTATTCTTAGACACAACCTGAAGTCTGGAATGCTTCTAATTATGTGTGATTATCTTTGAGTAAAAGTATTTGACAGTATGCAGATTTGTGCTGTTTATGGGCTACTTAATCTTATCTCATAAGCAAGCCAAAAGCATTATTGACCTCTGAAAAATGTCAAGGATTTGCAACAAAAGTATTCACATGCTAATATAATGCTACTAAAATCTTATGAAGAATTGAATAAATGCCTACATTTTCTGGAAATGGAAATACAATATTTCATAGATTTACCTCGCTGCCATGTTAAATCTCATTGCTGAAACATGGCTTCTGAAGTGGTGGGAGTGAGGAACAAGGGAATCAATCTGATCGTTAGAATGAATCTGTGTACAGATGGAACTAACAACACAAGTTAGGTCCTGTGGGATCTTCAGACAAGGTTCTGACCTGTCAGGTACTTTCTGGGTTTTGGATTAGTGGTGCTGGAAGAGCACAGCAGTTCAGGCAGCATCCGAGGAGCAGCGAAATCGACGTTTCGGGCAAAAGCCCTTCATCAGGAATAAAGGCAGAGAGCCTGAAGC
>NC_057710.1:112183174-112185359 GCF_004010195.1 Chiloscyllium plagiosum | reverse complement strand
CCCCAGTGAGGGGAAAGTCTGGAGGAATGATGAAAACTCGGCAGGGCTGGGAGCTGGGATCTGGTGTGGGTGTGGAGCTGGGATTGGAGCCGGAGCCGGTCACTGGAGTGGGTGTGATGGTGTGGGGATTGGGGTTGAGTCATGAGCAGGGGTGGTGCTCCCTTCAGGGTTTTGGGGGCCAGGAATGGTGACAGTGGGATATGTGGGGGGGCGTGTCAGCAGAATGCAGGTGAGTGACGTTGGTGGGGGCGGAAGTGGTGGCAGACACGGCAGTAGGGGTGGCGGAAGTCACTGAGCGTGTGACATCAGCGATGATGTGAGGGGCAGAAGTGATGTCATGTGTGATGTATGAGGAATTGTGAGGGGCGGAAGTGGTTGTGGGAGTGGCCATGATGGGGGCGGAAGTGACATCATCAATCAACGTGGGGTGGCAGGATCAACCCTCATTGGTAGAGGAAATCAACACCATCCCCCACCGGCCAATATTCCTATCTCCATGGATCCGACCTAAACCCAGCCAAGTGAAGAAAATGGTTAAAATGCATAATGCTTCCTTTAATACTTTTTTGTAACATAGATAAATTTGCAAATACCCATAACCTGCTCCCTTCTAAGTTAAATCAGCAGGCACTCATGAATAAATTTACAAACATTAATCCCGCACTCCTTTCTCTAATCTAAATCATTAGGTTGCTCTTCGATGGATCAGTGCAGACAGTATAATACATATCCTTTGTCAAGTGATTTTAACATGGTCTTCTTCCAAAACAAAACCCAGTACGATTGGCACTATATGCTTACTGGAATTTGAAGGCTACTGCACAGTTATCATTTGGTTGAACAATGTAAAATCAAAATGCTGTGGAGGCAAGAAATCTGAAACCAAAACAGAAAATATGGAAATATTCAGCAAACCAGGCAGTATCTGTGAAGGGAGAAATCACATTAACTTTTCAGATCAGTAACCCTGCATCTGACACTGCTGTCATGCTCTCAACTGAAAACTAATTTTTATAATCTAACAACTGAGCACCGTTAAATATAAAAGGACAGATATACAAGGATCACCTGAGATCTTTTGTGAATTGAAACATTCCCCAGTCCCCATCCAGACTAAAGTTCACTCAATTTCTTTCCAGAAATACATTCAAAGAATAATTTCATATCGAATGGATCAGTCAGATAGTTGACTCAAAAGTCTCAAGATATTAATGTTTCAACACTGGAATTTTTATTGACCTAACCACCTGCCTTGGAAAAGGATTTTGAAGAGATCACATGAAAATTTGGCCATAGATTTTGTTTGCTTCTAACATGTAACAAGAAGCTGCTGGCAGACAATTTCCATCACAAAACCTGAGGGTCAACTGAGCAGCCGATAAATGGCAATAGCTTCAAAGTGGGAGAAGGATTCTCCCCAACGTGTTCTAACTTCAAGTTCAACTCATAATTAACCTCTTGGAAATTCACCAAGAAGACTTACAATTAAGTTAGTAAGCAAGGGTATCAAAGGATATGGGGCCAAACCAAGCATATAGATTTAGGTCTTAAAAATGTGTTGCTGGAAAAGCGCAGCAGCAGGTCAGACAGAATCAAAGGAACAGGAGAATCGACGTTTTGGGTATAAGCCCTTCTACAGGAATGAGGAGGGTGTGCCAAGCAGGCTAAGATAAAAGGTAGGGACGAGGGACTTGGGGGAGGGATGTTGGGAATACAACCATGCTCTCAACTGAAAACTAATTTTTATAATCTAACAACTGAGCACCGTTAAATATAAAAGGATAGATATACAAGGATCACCTGAGATCTTTTGTTGCCACACCATGGCAACACGACGCCTGGAGGAAGAGCACCTGATATTCCACCTAGGAACCCTCCAACCACAAGGGATGAATGCAGATTTCTCCAGCTTTCTCATTTCCCCTCACCCCACCTTTTCTCAGTTTCCCTCCAAGGCCCCAAGGGATCCTTTCATATCCGTCAGAAATTCACCTGCACCTCCACTCACATCATTTACTGCATCCGCTGCACCCAATGTGGCCTCCTATACATTGGGGAGAAAGGCCACCTACTTGCGGAACGTATCAGAGAACACCTCTGGGACACCCGCACCAACCAACCCAACCGCCCCGTGGCTGAACACTTTAACTCCCCCTCCCACTCCGCCAAGGACATGCAGGTCCTT
>NC_057710.1:112102299-112182990 GCF_004010195.1 Chiloscyllium plagiosum | reverse complement strand
CCCCTCCCCCAAGTCCCTCCTCCCTACCTTTTATCTTAGCTGCTTGGCACACCCTCCTCATTCCTGAAGAAGGGCTTATGCCCGAAACATCGATTCACCTGTTCCTTTGATGCTGCCTGACCTGCTGCGCTTTTCCAGCAACACATTTTTAAGCTCTGATCTCCAGCATCTGCAGTCCTCACTTTCTCCTATAGATTTAGGTCACAGACCAGTCATGATTTTATTAAATGGCTGAGCAGGCTTGAGGAGCTAAATGGCCTCCTTCCGGATCCTGAAGGATCCTCTGCTTTACAAGACCTTCACATTAACTAAAAACATTGATTTGTTTAAGAAGCCACACGTTTGTCATGAAAGGAGCTGATGCAAGTATATATTAAGATTCCATTTTTTTTCCAAATCGTATCGCTACTTTGTGCGAGTAATATTGTGTGTTGAATGAATGAGATATAAGTTTTTTTTTAAAACAACTCAGACAGATGTATGATAAGAAATATTCTTTGTTTGAAAACTTTTAAGAAATCTTGTTGCTGTGTTTATTTAATTTTAGACCATTATTCTCGCAGTAAGAAAACAGGCTCCATGCATAGATAACGCACTGATATATCTGTGACACTGCCAAGCTGATAAGGATTTTCAACAATTTCTGGTTGTTTTGGTTGAACAATATGTATTGTTTGTACAGTAAGTGTTTGGAAAGAGGCATGTATTAAAACCAAATGCATCCCTATTTTGTACTGCAATGGAAATATTTTCTCCATGGAAATTCTTTCACTCTCATAACCTGAGGTCTGATAACTTTGGCTCGATTTCATGTTATTTGTTAGAATGGAATTCTGACAGAAGAGGATACATGTAGCCTAGTGTTGGACTCATTTTCATAGTACACTGCAGGTCACTGTAGGCCCAATAAGGGTATAGTTTATTGTGAGGCCGTCCATAACCTGATGTCTCTATTTTGCAACAAGTTTGATTTTGGGGGTGAAAGGGCAAAGCTCCAGAAGTTTATGCATTTCAAAAGATTTTGCTGATTAATGAAGGTGGTTTCTAAAATATCCATGTTGTGTTGGATTTGGTACACATGAAATCCTAGCTATCATGAATAGCTTGCAAAATACTGATACCTCTGATTTGCAAGGTGATCAGAAATCTCAATGTCATTTCAGTCAGATAGAAATCTGTATTTACAGCTGCGCTTTAACCTTCCAGGGAATTACATTTCATTTTTTTACCTGCTTATAAATGAGTGCAAATGGTAGCCAAAGAATTGCTTCAACTATAAAATGATAAAGTTACAGTGCAGCTAGTATTACTGGAAGAATTGACTGGTCTCTTTCACAGAAGCCCAGTCATTTCTAGTGTTCAAGGTCATTTATTCCATTACCACAGTTCTTTCCAAGGGACCATAACTCATTGTCAAACAGATATATCATGCATCATATATGCTGACAACTCTTTGATTTTGCTCATTCTGTTTCTCCCTGACAACATTCACATTTTGTAATGTCAAAGGTTTGATACTTGCCTGCAAGCTTCTGTATTTGTCTTTCGGGTCTAACCCTGCTTTTTCATGTGGATGAACAGAATGAGAAACAGGATTACGATTTTACACAGCCTATATGCTATTTCCCAGATACCAACTTAAAGAAGCTGTGTCCACATTGTCTCACTTATTTAAGTGGGTATAAAGATTTTTACAAACCAGTTGTCTGCTCAGCTTTGTGTTCAAATGGACTACCTTGCTCAGTTTATCAATGGCAGGCAGCACTGAGTATTGATAATAGATGTGTATTTGTTTTGGCTCTGTTCATTCTGAAAATGAACATATGTACTCGTCTGTGCCTTTTGTTATACCTACTCTTGTGTGAGCAAGCAAAATAGGGCTGAAAGCAAATGTGCAAAACTATGTAAACTCTGCACAAAACCTATTAATTTTTCATAGTTACAGCTCTTCACCGACTTCGCTCATTAATTTTAACATTAATAGTAGAATGGGAAGTTTCAGCATTGAATGAAGTTTTCACAAAGAATGGATCATGCGGTACAGGGGCAAGATGCCATTACACTTTACCCTAACACACACAAGCAAAGAGGCTGGACACAACTGCAACAAGTGGTCTGTCAGCCCATTCGGATAGCAGAAACCATTTTCAGCCCAGAGGTAGCACTTTGATTATGAGTGAATGGGATTCGTGAATTGGTACACAGACAGCAGTATTTTTGATGAGTTCAAGTTGGGTACAAGATATGAAGCCACTCAGAGAAGAATGAAAAGAGTCAAATCCAGACATACCAAAGGAATGGATGAGGGTTATATTAGTGGTTGTTAGGGGAAGAGTCGGGTAATACTATCAGGTGGACATTACTGATCTAAGCTCAACGTTCAACATGGGGTCAAACACGCATCAAGGTCGTGAATGATCTGAATTTCCCTCAGTTGCCATGGAGATGGATAGGGTTAGTGGCCAGGTAGCAGAATTTATTCAAGAATAATTCTGTTCATCTGTGACAGGAGACTGGAAAAGTGAAATCCAGCATTTGTTGTCACGGTCCATATGTGGTCAATGCTCACTAAGGTGAAACTCTCAAAGGCACTCAACGGCCACGAATGAGGAATAAGGTGGTGTCTAATTCATTGTCATAACTGAAAGTGCTACAAAGGTCCAGTGTGCTACAAAGGTCCAATATGCTACTTTGCTGAGCCACAATCTGCCATCAACCACTTCCTGTATGGTCTGTGCAGCATTCTGTTGGGAAGGATACATGCAGTGGTGTCTGCAGTGAAGGACAGCTGTCTTGACATCTCAGTCCAATAGGGTCATGCAACACAAATAATTTGAATCTCATGGCTCGGGCAATGAATTTATCGCTATCTCTGCAAGTATTAAGCACTAAAGTGCAAGTTGAGCCTGTTCTGGCATTCCTTGCACGTTGGGTCATTTAAAGGAAGTTCTGTCAGTTCAACCTGTCAGGATGGCTCCTGGAGGTGTCCTGGTAAGTTTCTGGGTATGCTACAAAGTGTTGCTGGATCCTCACAAGGAAGGCAGAGGGGTAACTGATCTGTCCACACAAAAGCTTCAGCAGGAATGGAGTCAGGGTGGGGATGGGTAGGGTTCAAGTTGGGGAATCAATGGCAGTGCTTCTGAGTCTACAGCATGACACAGAGATGGAGCAGATGCTGCTGAGAGGACAAGCTGTGTGCCCTCCCCACTGCCAACCTGGAACCAGAGCCATCCCTAACAGTAACTGGATGTGGTCTAGCAGGCCTGCTAATGCATTCAGTATTTCAGTGTGCATCCCCATCAATGCACCATATATCACCCCGTCCAGTCTTTCATCTAAGTCCTCTGTAGAAAATAAATATATCTATTATCCCATCCTACTGTGGGCTGGTGAATGAAACCCATCCTTGTCCTTGGCCCAGACTGCAATCCACTTGTGCCTGATGATTCACCACGTGCTTGTCCCTGTTCTACAGTTACCCCCCTTAAAGTCCATGCAAACCCAATATCTGGGCTGTGACTGAATATCAGATCAAATGTTTGGGCCTCTGCATCAGGGGCGATGCCATTTTGCCCTTTTTTCCTTGTGAGGCTGTTGTGGCTGAGCAAATAACAGTTCTTCATGTGTTTATTATAAAGGAAAGCCTGTTATTGGATATTAGGATCCCTCAAAAACTCATTCTTCCTAGCACTTACTGTGTAGCATGAGATTTCATTTTACAACTGTTACAGCAATAATTAACTTTCCGAAACATTAGTGCAGAAAAGCAAAAGGAAGAATTACAGACGTGATGTCCATTAAACTAATGTCAACAATTTATGTGGCGCCAATTACACCTTTTCTTTTAGTGTGTTGTTTTCGAAAATAAAGTGTTTATTCTTAGGAAGAACGGTAAACGACCTCTCAGATGAGGGTGGGCAAGGGGACAATGGTGATTTGATTTGAAAAGTGTGGTGCTGGAAAAGCGCAGCAGGCCAGGCAATATCCGAGGAGCAGAAGAATCATAAGCCTGAAGAAGGGCTTATGCCCGAAACGTCGATTCTCCTGCTCCTCGGATGCTGCCTGACCTACTGCGCTTTTCCAGCACCACACGTTTCACCTCTGGTCTCCAGCATCTGCAGTCCTCACTTTCTCCTAAATGGTCATTTGATGTCATGAGTGGCCTTTGGCCAAAAGGATTCAGGCAATTGTTTGACACAGTGTAGGTTACCTGCCGCCAGAAACTTGATTCAACAGTAGGAGCTGGGACAGAGGTGGGTTCTCAGAGAGCAGTTCTCATTGCCGTGCCCCCAGAGAGCAGTCTTCATCCAGCAATCTTCATCAGGCAGATGGAAGACAGAGTAGAAGAACAGAAAGAAAATCCAGGGAAGAGTGCCCTAACACCTTGGCTGGAGAGCAGGATACTGTCTTCACCATTTTAACAAGACTGATACATTCTGCATCGATAGCCTGTTTGGACTCTGATGTCGTTGAACAATTGTCATGGTCATATTGTTTCTTTTCAAACTCAATAAACGATGATAAAGTTGCAGTCAATCATTAACTATATACAGTAGGTGACTGTGATCATGAAGGTGGAAGTGGGTACTGCAGATGCTGGAAAAGCACAGCAGTTCAGGGAGCATCCGAGGAGCAGGAAAATTGACGTTTTGGGCAAAAGCCCTTCAGCAGGAAATGAACGGCTTTCCTGATGAAGGGATTTTGCCCAAAACATTGATTTTCCTGCTCCTGAGATGTTGCCTGACCTGCTGTGCTTTTCCAGCACCACTCTAACTGCCATCTCGAAGGCCTTCAAAGTCAACAGAGTGAAGGATATAGGGTGGAAATGTCCTCACGATCGCAGATAGTAGGATGAGTGTGACCTGAGAATTGAGAAGGGAGATACACCAGGAATATATCATCATCTGTAATCTACTGAGTGATGCTAGATGACATGGGCTCTGTTTTTGCTGACAACATGATGATTAGAGCCTCCTCCATGGAGCTCAGGTGTACGTGCTCCCAGTTCTGCTCTGCTCCCTTGTTCTGCAACAGAGAAAGGGAAGAATGCCAGTGATTGTGTTTCACTGCATCTGGGTGGTGATGTGGAAGAGTTGGAGATAGATTGAGATAGCAGGGGTAGGTATGGTTGATTGATGGCTGAGGGTGAGGTAAATGATGAGAATGTTAAAGCCCAGAGAGTCTGCCGAGAGAGTGACTAGCGTGTGATGCATGAGCAACTAGAGAGGTTGGTTGGGTTATCGGCAGGAGATTTTATATCATTAGTTTGATGCCTCAAGTGAAGTTGTTGCAGCTTGCTGCCAGGTCATCAATTTTAAATATGATGAATTGAGTTCCTTGACTACCTACTACCCCTCTTTTCTCAGAATGGCTCTTGAACACCTCACTGAAGAACCAATGGATCTCTCCTCATGCCCAGTTCTATCACTAATGCCTCCTGCAAATACCATTTTCTACATGCTTCATCATTTAAGTTCAACTAATATTACTCTAAAGACCTTCCCTTTAATAAAGATGGCCTCTGTTTAAGAAGAGGCAACTGGCAGCATATTGTGGTATCCATATAAAGTTCATCTGACCTTCAGCTGAAAGCGAGGAAGATGGAAGTTGTGTTCTACCACTATTTGTAATCCTGAAGATGAGCTGCATTCACCAAATTTGCCCACTTTGATGGCACTGACTGTGACAGCAAGTGAATTGGTGACAAAAGAGCCCAAAGACCAGGGTGATCAAAATTTTGGCTCTTAGCTTTTCAGACAGAAATCAAAGGGAAGAGTAGGAGGAAATTCAATGTGATTAAAAGATTGAACGTTGGGAAATAATTGAAAAATGTCAAACCCTTCAGCCTTTTGTTCTTTTTCAGATTCTGATGGAATTGCTATTCGTTTGTGACATATTTTGCTATAATTTTTTAAATATTAAAAGCCTGGGAAAAAGGGCTTTAAACTTGCACTTTGCTCTTTCCTTATAAAATGTCACATAGTTTTGTTGATTAAATAAAGGAAAAGGCCAATGGTAGTGAAAAATAACCCGCGCTGTTTTGACATTTGCTACTAGTTAGTTTACAGGAAATGCTTGTTTCACTATTGAATACAGATACATACTTACACTGCTGATTCATATTAGAAATTCTTTTCCTGTTCTTTTCATGGGAAGTTTTTGGAAGATGTAAAGAGAGATCTCATATTTCACATTGGCAGCTGAAAATTTAAACATACTAGCAAATCGAGAAAAAAGCCCAGATGTATGGGGTGTGAAGTTATAAAAAGATACAATAAAAGAAAATAATACAATAGATTCATCTTCTTTGCTGACACTTCATCCTGTATTCAGTGGATCTGTTCAATGAACAGTGCTTTGATGTTGGGAAGGATTTTTAAAAATGTTTTTAAAAGGTAACAATTTAATGGATCAATAAGATTTATAGAAAATACAAATGATTCTGTTGCTTGGTAACCTGAATGAGTTGCATTTGAGCAGAGCTATGAGTTCCTAGCAGGATATTTTGCAAGTGTTTTGGGGAAAGCTTTAAACTGACTTAGTGCTGGTATGAGAGCCAAGAGAGAATAATGGAGGAGAATATCAGGCTTCATAGATTATTTGGGCATACAGTTGGCACTAGAAAACAGAATAGCAAGGCAAGAGGTGAAGTTGGAGTAAAAAGGAAAGAAATGAAGTCTAAATCAGGGTTATTGGATGTGTATGTGTTTGTGCGGTGTACAGTAAATATGTTTGGGAGTTACAGGTACAGATTGTCATGTGAAAATATTATGTTGTGGCAATAACAGACATCTGACCCATCGAAGAACAAGAATGGGCTTTAAATATCCCTGGATACAAGGTGTTTAGAAAAGATAGAGAAGGAAAGAAGGGAGGAGGGCAGCAGTATTAAGTGAGGATGCCAAACTCAGGAGGGACATGGATAGGGTGAATAGCCAAAGTTTTTTTCCCAGAGTAGGGGAGTCCAAGACTCAAGGGCATTGGTTTCAGGTGAGTGGGGAAAGATTTTAAAGGGACCTGAGGGGCAACCTTTTCATGCAGAGGATGGTGCATGTATGGAATGAGCTACCAGAGGCAGTGGTGGTGCTGGTACAATTATGATATTTAAAAGGCATCCGGATGGGTATATGAATAGAAAGGGTTTAGAGGGATATCGGCCAAGTGCTGGCAAATGGGACTAGATTAATTTAGGGTATCTGTTTGGCATGGATGAGTTGAACTGAAATGTCTGTTTCCATGTTGTATCCCAACTCTATGACTCTCTGACTGTCTGTTTGGAGTTTGCACTTTCTCCCTGTTTTTGCGTGGGTTTCCTCTTGATGCTTCATTTTCCTCCCACAGTCCAAAGATGTGCAGGTTAGGTGAGTTAGCCATGGGGAATGCAGGGTCACAAGGATAAGTTAAGAGAGTCAGTCTGGGTGAGATGCTCTTCAGGGGATTTGTGTGGACTTGATGGGCCTAATAGTTTGCCACCACACTGTAGGGATTCAATTATTCCTTCTTTTTATCCACCTACCGCCCCCCACCTGAAATCCTCAATTCCAACTCTTTCCCTGGCAAATTTGAGATTACATTATTTTAAAGCAAAAGAGGGAGATCAATTGTAAACTACACTTTACTGCACTTCACTTCAATTGCAACAGCTGGCATTATAAACTAATGAAATAAAATTGAAACCCAGTTCTTGTCTCTATAGAAGCTGCCAGAAGTGCTGAGTTTCTCCGTCAATTTCTGTTTTGGTTTGAAATAAAATCAAGTTTGACTATGAAAAATGTCTTTTATTTACACGGTGATTTTCACTGGATGTTTCCATGCACTTTGCCGCCCTTTCTGAAGTGGACTTACTGCCTGCAATGCACTAAATGGAACACCCAACTTACACATTGCAAATCCCTATAAACAGCAATGTGATAATGACCAAATAATTTATTTGCATGATGTTGAATGAGAGATAAAAGTAACTCCACTTCTATTCTTTCAAATAATATGACAGGATCTTCAACATTGCCCAAGGCAGGCACTCAGTAAAGCACTGCATTCAAGGAACAACACCTTCAGGTATGCAACACAACTTCATTGTTACATTGGAGTGCCCGGCTTGATTCTTGAGTTCAGATCCAGGAGTAAGGCTTGAAGCTAAAGGTTTCTTGGTTAGCAGTGACAGCGCTTGCAACTCAGCCACACTGTGCAAGCCACAACTCAGACTTAACAATGTAATTTTGCCGTGTTGAGAACTTTGTAATTTCTTTTAAGATAGTACTCAAAATTCAATATCCTGACTGGCTATTAAAATGCCAGTGGCAATACTATGTTACTGTTTCCTTTTTCATAACAGTTCCATTGAATGATTCAAAGGTTGAAGAATATGATTGAATTTGAGGCTGAGGGAAGCAATATCTATCCAAGGATATGACTGAAGTTGTATATTTTGGGTTTTTTTTTAAAATGCTGATCACATGTATTTGATTTAATGGTTCATCCCTTATCAGCATCAATAAAAGTGGTGAACAGCAATCTCTGTTGATACTTAATTTAAAATAAAAGTGACAATTTAGATTTGAACTATCATTATTATTCCTTGTCATTTGAAATGCTATTTAAAATCATTTATAAGAATATAACTTCAAATATTCACAACGTTAACTCACTTTCATTTACTGTCACATTCCTTCTGTCTATACAATGATTAATTCCCAATAAAATTATTTCATGAATCAGCCTTAATGGTTTGTTACTGACACCTGCCCATTTTCATTGCTTGGTGCCTTAACTCCCATTAACATTTTTGTTTGGTGAACATGAGAATAATTTTCGCTTGATTGAGATGTTGAACAGAAATTTGTATTAATCATTTCTTCCAGAATACAAAGCTATTTTTCTGGCGATAACCCCTGGAAGCTGATCTGTTAGCACTTCAATACATACAGAGGAGAATTTCTAGAATGTCAGTAGTGTGCATTTAACATTACTAGAATTATTCTTCAAATACAATATGCAAATTTTGCAAAATTGTAAAATATTTTTAACATATTTATAATGTGTTTATACTGTCTTCGGTTGTTTTGCTTGAAGATTGGTTGCAGAATGCAACCTTCCCCCCCACAAATTATTGAACAGTTCATTTTGGTCAGCTGCGTTTCTGAAATGCACAGGGACCAATCATGAAACTTAACAGTTTCCATCTATTTGTGCTATAGGAGTGCCAGGCAATAATCATCTCCAAGAGAATCTAACCATCACCCTTGACATTCAATAGCATTACCATTACTGAATCTCCTGTTATCAACATCCTGAGGGTTAGCATTAACAAGAAACTGAACTGGACTAGCCATATAAATACTGTGGTGACAAGAGTTGATCAGAGGCTAGGAATCCTGCAGCTAGTTACTTGCCTCCTGACTGCCCAAAGCCTGTCTACTGTCTACAAAACACAAGTCAACAGTGTGGTGGAGTACTTCCCACTTGCCTGGATGAGTGTAGCTCCAACAGTTTTCAAGAAGGTTAGCATCATTAAGAACAGATCAGTATCATTAGGGTAAGAGCAACAGGTACATAGGAGCATTACCACCTGTAAATTCTCCTAGAAGACACTCACTATCTTAACCTGGAAATATATCACCATATTGTAAGGTCAAAATCTTGGAACTTTCTCAGTAATGGCATTGTGGGTCAACCTACAACAAATGGACTGCAGTGGTTCAAGAAGACACCACCACCCTCTCAAGGGCAACTAGGGATGGGCAATAAATGCTGATACAGACTGTGATGCTCACTTCCCATGAATGAATAATAAAAAGCTATGAGAGAATCTCCACTGTTGTATCGAGTTGATGCTTTTCAATGGAGAGCATATGTTTGTTATGGCTATTTGTGGTACAATGCGATTCATGTAGATTATGATGATGCAACTGCTCATATCGTTCTGATGGCAATAAGGAGGAAGACAACAGCTTAGAAGGGTCTTAGACATTACACTAGAGAACTGTGTTTTACAAGTACCTTTGTCCACTTGTGAATAAGGAAATCTATAAGGAGTTAAGATTTAATGATAAGGAACAATCAGCCTCAGGGGCAGCATATGTGCAGAAACACAAGCACAAGACTCTTCATCAGTTCGGATGAAGAGTTATTGAACTCAAAACCTTAACTTTTTTTTCTCACAGGTGCTGCCAGACTTCTGAGTTTCTCCGGCAAATTCTTTCAGATCTCCAGCATCTGCAGTTCTTTGTTTTATTTATTATACAAGATAAAGTACATTTGCAGTCAAGGAATAAAACTTCAGAGCCAGGATCTAAAGGAAGTACAGAGACCAAGTGATACAGCTGATAATGCAAGATGTCTAAGATAGGAGAAGACCTTGATTGACTTTGAAGTTGCTGCTAGAGAGAAAGGAGAAGACTCGAAAGGCAAGGAAAGACTTGGAAAGACTTCAATTATAGAACTGTAAAGCAGGACGACTCTAAAAGTTGTGAAATATAACTCTGAAAGACTTTAAAGACTAGTGACAGATGAGCAACACTATAGTGAGGAAAATGCTGGATCAGAACATTTTGACGGTGCAAAGGAAATACCCAAGTGCACAGTAAGAACTGTCTAATGTAATAGTCCATAGAAATGGCAGCTCTATTGGAGACTTTAATGTAACCTCAATCATTTATTAATGTAGAAAGCCTACAATGAAGTCAAAAGTGATGGTTCTGGAAGTGACAATTTCAGTGACATGGGCTTCCATACCGAAAGGAATATTTTTGTATGCTGTAAACCCAAGCCAGCAATATTTTTGCAAGAAAAAATGTGAAGGAAAGCTCTATCAAGTGTGATGATTTGATTAAAACATTTGATGATTACTTTAGTCCCAAAGAAACTATGTTCAATACTGCAAGGAAACACTGGGGAATCTTCTGACATTGGTTGGTTGTTGATCATCCTCCTGAAAGTTCACCAACATGCTGAAAGACTGGGAATCAATCTCATCAATTATACTAGGTTGTGCAAGATGAAATACCAAACAGAATCACAAGAGTAATGAATGTCCAGCATGAGCAGCTAACTACTTTAAGTGTGGTCAGGTAGGACACTTCATCAAACATTCCAAGTAAACAACAACTTGATCACCTCAAACACCATGAAGGTATCCTGTAAAAGGAAAATTTCCAGAGAAATGGAAATCATGCAACAAGGAAAAGGTTCAAGGTGTTAAAAATATAATACAAAAGATGAAGACAATATTCTTATCGGGGGATGAAGGGAGTCAGGACATTCATTGCCATCAAGCACAGGGGTTTGAAACAGAATTTGAACTCAGTCTAGGAGTGGCTGTTTCAATACTGACAGACAGATTCTCATAGTTAAACTCTGTGCATGCTGAGGCCAGCAAAATGTAAAACTTCAAGGTGTGAGAGACATGCATCTTTAGCTGTGTGGGCATATCCCCAAGAAGTTTAATCAGAGGATAAAATGTCAGTAAAATATTATAAACATAGAGAAATCAGAACATCTCATTTTTGAGCAGAAATATATGTATTTGTCTAGATCTCTTAGAAGTAACCGTAGAATCCCTACAGTGTGGAAGTAAGCCATTCAGTCCATCAAGGCCATACTGAACATCCAAAGGGCATACCACCCAGATCTACCCCTCTATCTTCTTACCTCTTGTTTCCCATGGCTAGTCCATCTAGTCAGCACATCACTGGGCACTACGGACAATTTAGCACCTAACTTGCACATCTGTGGGAGGAAACCAGAGCACCCAAAGGAAACCCAACAGACACAGGGAATATGTGCAGATTCCACACAAACAGTTGCCTCAGGATGGAATCAAACCCAGGTCCCTGGCAATGTGACGAGCAGTGCTAACTGCTGAGCCATTCCACACTGAATTAAACATTTCAATGAAGACAGAAGATCTTTTCTAAGAACCTGCTATGGGCACCTAGTTTAGTTAAATAGGGTGGATTTCCCTCCTAACTACATTATCTAACTGAGTGAGATCAATACATAAGCTTAGTTCTCCATTTGTTTTGGGAACACTTACTGCCTTCAGCATCGCTGCATAGAGTTTGTCACTGCTGATATGACAATTTTCAACTGAGATCTTATATTTCCCATCAAAGGATGAGGAATTTTCCTAAGAGTTAACAAACAATTTTATTTAGCATCCTTCTGCAGGGTAGCCTGGTATGCCTGCTTAGGAGTTAGAAGGAAAATTCCTTCTATTTCATCGGTCAATTGTGGCTTAGGAAAATTGGGCAAAGAGAAACAAGTTTAACACTAAACTCGGTGCCCATAGTAATTTGATGCCCTTAGATCAAGACTCTGGATTGCTGACTAAATTTATTACACCATTCAATATGGTTTGGAAGTAAACATCGAACATTTGGAACAGCCATTGAACCAGAGAGTTTCTAATCCTGGAAAGGAAATAGGGAACCATTTACCAGTAGGATGATATCCCAGTGCAGGTAAAATAAAGAAAAAACACAACCAGAGAGTCAGGGACATGTGAATGGTTCCAGAATGCAGGTCTTATTTTGCAGGTCATATCTGCAAAATGATGGTCTCATTTCTCAGATTATTATTCAAGCACAAGGAAGGCACAAGCTATTAGTGAATTATTTCTACCACCAAAGTGCCTGGATGATGTGCAGCACTTTCATGACGCGGTGGATAAAGTACAAAGGTTTTTTCCCAACTTAGCAAGTCTTGATCAATCCTTTTTAAATATTTTCAAAATGGCCTGCAGTGGTATTGGAGTCAGGACAGACTGAAGCTTTTGAAAAGAGTAAAGAGAATTTACTTTTTACTAATGTGGTCTCATGTAACAAACCAAGCTTCTTCTTCACAATAGCCACAGATGCACTGTACACAGGAATAGGCATACTCTTTGTTCAAATGTAAACTGCCTAAACACAAGACTTGATCTATTTCATGTTGAGACCTTTGACAAAAATTAGATCTGAACAGTCATAGAGAAGGAAGAGTTAGCAGGTACACAGGAATGTTAAATATGGACAGAGTACCTCATGGGACTGAACTTCAAGGAGAAGATTGGACCATACGTTTTTGGTAATATTACTGAGATTGAAAAGCATATCAAAAAAGCTTCGAATGCCTACAAAAATTCAGCTTTTGGCTGATCAGATACAAATATGGAATAATTTATGTTCCAAACAAGGTGCAAGTAATGGCAGATACGTTCTTAAGGGCAGTAGTGAATTAGGTGAAAAGGAAGATCTTATTCTTGTAGAAAATATAAAAGTTTATTCTACGGCTATGACCAACTGGTGACTGAGAGCAAACTCAGACAAGTTCATGCAGCTGAAAAATCTGGCACAAGAGCACAAAGGTTGGACAACTCTGTCTGTAGACTGGTTGAAATATAACCCGTCAGACCAAGTGCTGAAAAGGTATCACAAACACAAGCAACACTTCACAATAGTGGGAGATTTATTGTTGCATGACCACAAAATGATTAAACTAAAGTTGATGTGAAGAGAAATCCTACAGAAACTCCGCAGGGGACAACTAGGTATCAGTGTGGTTGCCAAGCATTTCAAAAGAGATATAGGATTACATTTCATTTCAAATGTATGCTGTACAGCCAAGTGCCTGCAGAGCTGACGATTTTATCAAGATTTTCAGAAAGGGCATGGGGATGGATAGTAATGGATGCATCAATTTTAGCGTCAAGATGTATTTATTCCTAGTTGAGCTTTATTCAGGGTGGGTGAGTTAAAGTGGCAATGACTTCATTCAGCTGCAGCAGACTCAGTGACCAGAGTATTAGAAATTATCTTTGCAATTGAAAGATTCCTGGAAAAATCAGTACCAGTCAATGTACTCCAACTTGTGAATGGAGATTTCAGGAAGTACATTTTGGAACCAGATGGGAAGTTCTCTGACCCACACTCAGTAAAACAGAGGGCTGGAAAGTGCAGTCCAGACAGTGAAGTCACTGATGCAGATAAATCCATACAGGGAATTAGCACGACTCAAATACAAAGCAGCACCACTGAATAATGGGTACTCACCAGTGAAATTCTTAATGGGAAAGAGATTAAGAAGGGATATATACAGATATTGCTGGAAAAACTCAGCACGTCTGGCAGCACATGAGAAGATAAAGTAAAGTTAACATTTCTGGTGCAGTGATCCTTCCTTAGAGCCCTTTCTGGGCCCAAAACATTAACTTTGTTTATTCTCCACAGAGTTTTTCAGCAATTTCTGTTTTTGTTTTTGAATTCCAGCATCCACAATTTTTTCGTTTTTTTAGTTGTTTTGGGCTAAAAATGGATGTGGTTTTAGAAAACAACCTCAAGTCAAACATAACCTCTCAAGACCATTAGAAAATAAAACAACTAGACAGAAGCCACAGCAATAAACAACAGAAGTGGTACTTCCTTGGAGACTGGGTGGAAACTCTGCCAATTTTAAAGTCAAGACAGAAAGTATGGTGCTAGGACAGGAAGTCAGAAACTATGCTTACAGAAAAGAAAACGGATCAATAAACAATTCTTACAGTGACAGGACATCTAAGGGGACATCCAAAGAATAGGAAGGCATCAATCTTACTCAAATCATAAAGTGAAACAGAATATGATTATCACAGAATGTGGTTCAGCTGTACCTATACTACATCAGACAGTGCACAGTTATATAACCTTTCCAGACATAGGACAATACATTATCCAAATATTAAACTCAATTGAACTAAATTGGGATGTCCAGTCAGAGTTACAGATCATCTTGATTTGTGAAAATTGGAGGCTGGAAGAGATTGGAGAGATGGTGATAAGATTATGATGATAATGATATTAATAATGACATGAGTCATTATAAAGACAATGCAAGTAAACAGAACTAAATGAATTAAATTGTGCAGAGCAAAAAATCAGAAACTTGAGGGGAGATGTGGTCTAATGTGATTCATGTAATTCATAATGATGTAGTTAATCATGTGATTCTGATATTAGTCAGAGTGAAACCACAAATTGAAAATAGACATGGGAAGTAAGAGGTCTAAGTCTAAGGATTCCCAAAGAGGGTGATGTAACTTCAGATGTGGTTGTAAATCGAAGGTTTGGTGTTGTATGCTCTGAGGCAGCAATAGTCATTCAGAGCTCCACCCATTAGCTCACACTCATGTTCTTCTCTCCATGACCCTTCCTCTCATAGGTTCCCCAAAGCCCCAATTACTGTACCTCTCAGTTTACCCTGATGGGTCATGACAATTCTCATGCTTTGAAATGGGATCACAGTGCGAAAATATTGAGAAGCCCTGACTTAGATAGTAAGGGTTAAGTTTGAAGAAAATGTGGATGTGTCAATTTCATCAAGTTTCACAGATGTTTCTTTCCTTGAGGCCCAGTGAGACATCTTGCTATGTCATCTCCAACATGCCTCATTAATGACTTACCATGCCCTGTGGTAATCCTCCCTGTTGCTAGATGGATTCTCACATCTTGCCATTCTCAGAAGAGCTTTCCAATTTCAGGAATTCTCACAATGGACACCATGAATCTGTGGCACCTTATTGTGCACCAGGACAAACACTGTCAGTTTGGAGCTGCTCTGCACTTTGTGACATTTGCACTGGACATTACAAATAAGGTGAAATTAACGGACTGGGTAGTACAGAGAAGTGATGTCCTTTTCCTCCTGACTGGAAAGGGTTCTACACCATCAGACCCTGCTAGCCTTCTCTGAGGTTGCCACCTGGATCAGAGGCATCGGAGCAAGGCCAAACATCGAAGGATTAAGATCAATAACCTTCTCTGCTCAACTCAGGGTCAGTGTCATCATTGCCACTCTGCCATATCACAGTAACTCCATCTTTGCTTCTGCACCCGTATCCCACCAAAGCTCCTGCTCTACTCTCACTATTAAATAGAAATTCATCTTTCACCCACCAAAACATCACCCCAATCCTGCATGGCCTCTGTGTTTGGGGCACTTTCTCCCTCTATCCATTACTATCACGAATGTCTGTGCAACCCATTTTAATTTCATTCGATACCTCCCTTTCTCTCATTCCAGGAGTAAATAGTACAATGTGGCAGAAGGGCCAAAGCTAAGGATCAGATCCTGACCCTGATCAGCCAGAGTGCAAGGAGCCCCTGAGTGAAGGATGTCAACCTGGATTGGACTGAAGACTGCGGACAACAATGACAAGCATCTCAGTTTTCTGTCTGTGCTAAATGGTAAGGCAAGAGAGCAGTCAAATGTGCCAGGGCCAAGGGGACAAGGAGCAAAAAGACAAGGCAAGGCAAAGGATGCTTTGAGCATCCAGATAGGTTCAAGGTGAGTCAGTGCTCAGAGAGCAAATAAACAGGCCTGAGGCGCACCCTGGTCCAATCTGCGGCCTGGGTGCCTGTCCCTGGGTGCAAGCAGTCCTTGCAGCAGCTTTTGTTGCTGATGTGTCTCAAAATGCAACTTCAAAGTGTAGGCGCATCCTGTAAGCAGATCACAATGCGCAATGTGGTTTATGCAGTGCTGGCAGGGCTCGGAGGCCAGCATCTGTGGTGGTTGTTGGTTCCTGGGGCAGAGATGGGTATACCAGGTTAGGGTTTGTGGAGACCAGTTGAAAGGTTACTCAGCAGTTAAACCATATTTAATAGAACATAGAACATAGAACAGTACGGCACAGTACGGCCTTCGATGGTGTGCCGGCCTTTATCCTACTCTGAGATCAGACTAATCTACATACTCTTCATTGTACTGTCTTCTACATGCCTATTCAAGAATCACTTCAATGTCCCTAATGTATCTGACTCTACAACCACCACTGCCAGTGCATTCCATGCACCCACCGCTCTCTTGGTGTAAAGAACCTACCTCTGACATCTCCTCTAAATCTTCCTCCAATCACCTTAAAATTATGCCCCCTCATGATAAATATTTCCACCATGGGAAAGAGTCTCTGGCTATCCACTCTACCTCTGTCTTGCAAAATCTTGCACATCTCTATTAAGTCACTTCTCATCCTTTCTCGGTCCAACGAGAAAAGCCCTAGCACCCTCAACCTTTTGTTCATAAGATATGTCCTCCAGTCCAGGCAGCACGCTGGTCTTTTCTTGAGAAACTATTAATTTCATTAGAAGCCCTCAAACTCTGTGATACTTTCTGGAAGTTCCAGATGTAGAGGATTGCCCAGCAAGATCTTCACTTTTCTGGCAATTGCTTCAGAGTCTGCTTGGATGTAGATTCTACATGGTCCCCATGTTCAATCCCACCTGCACAGGGGAAAGGAGAGAGTGAGGACTGCAGATGCTGGAGATCAGAATCAAAAGGTGTGGCGCTGGAAAAATACAGCCAGTCAGGCAGTGTCTGAGGAGCAATGTTCAAGCATAAGCTCTTCATCAGGAATGTGGGGGAGGCCCATGGGGGCTGAGAGATAAATGGGAGCGGATAGGATTGGGGGGAAGGAAGCTGGGAGTGCAATAGGTAGATGAAGGTGAGGGGTGATGGTGATAGACCAGAGTGGAAAGTGGAGCGGATAGGTGGAGAAGAAAGATGGACAGGTAGGACAGTTCAAGTGGCTGGTGCTGAGTTTGAGTGTTGGATCTGGGATAAGGTGGGGGGAGGGGAGATCAGGAACCTGGTGGAATCCCCATTGATCCCCTGTGGTGGAAGGGTCCCAAGGCAGAAGATGAGTCATTCTTCCTCGAGGTGTCTGGTAACTAGAATATGGCTGAGGAGGACTCCCTTGTTAGGTTCACACCTCCTACCAGCCCACCCTCCACTCCAGGCACCTTCCCATGCCATTGCAAGAGGCGCAAAACCTGTGCCTACACCTCCCCCCTCACCTCCATCCAAGGCCCGAAAGGATCCTTCTACATCCGACAGAGAGTTTCCAGCACCTCCACATACATCATCCTGTGTCCATTGCTCTCGATGTGGTCTCCTCTACACTGGGGAGACAGGACGCCAACTTGCAGAATGTTTCAGAGAAGATCTATGGGACATACACACTAAACGACCCCACCGCCCTGTGGCCGAACGCTCCAACTCCCCCTCTGACACATCTTCTGCTTTGGGACCCTCCAACAGACAGCCCTTATTCCTGTGCCCCTTGGGCACTCCCCCATGTTCCTGATGCTCAAAATGTCGACTCGCCTGCTCCTCGGATGCTGCCGGACCAGCTGTGTTTTTATAGCACCACACTTTTTGACTCTGCACAGGAATAAGGGCTGTCTGTCCATCGGAAACTCCAGTGCTTTAATTAACCTTCCGGACTCACATGAATGATATTAAAATCACTCCATCGTTTCCATCAATAGTTTACAATTTGATGTAATAGTTGGGATTTTAAATTGAAGAATCTTAAAGCATTTTCAATCATACAACTGAATCCTAGTCATCAACATAAGTAGTTGTAATCAATGCTTCTTTGATTCTGTTCCATTTAGAGCAAAAGGAAAAAAATTTAAAACAAGATGTGCATTTTTGAGGTAACATTCACAACCTTTCAAAACACTTCACGGCTTTTTATAGCGGCAGTTGTATTGTCCTATATTAGCCACAGAACCATCCATTAGCACAGGAAGGTCCTAAAGAATAGTAATGCAATAGTTCTTTTTTATTCATGTTGGATGAGAGGGAAACATCTTCCAGAACTCCATAAGACTTTTATACCCACCTGAGAGGAAACATAGGGCCTAACAGAACCACAACATAGGATATATCTCTGCACTGTCTTGGAATGAGAGTTGAAAACTGTAGTGCTGGAAAAGCACAGCCGGTCAGGCAGCAATCAAGGAGACCTGTATTGGAATGAGAACCTAGATTCTGTGCTCATGTTTCTAATGTGAGTCTTGAACCCATAAAACTGGAAATCATGGTGCTACCAACTGATCACATGAGTTACTGTAAGAAAAGTAAGTGTCTTACTATAATTGGGTTCTAATTGACTGTCTTAATTTTCTACTCATCCACTATCAAAATTATACTATTCCTTCCTGGTCAGTTTAGAATCAGAGAAGGTAAAAGGAGACCATTGGGCCCATCATGCTGGTTGTTTGAAAAAGCTGAAATTGATCCTACTCACTGCTCTTTTCTCATTGCCTTTATTGTAAAATATATCTCCCTGGTCAAGTTATCATTACATTGATTTCCAACACCTTTTCAGGCAGCACACTCTAAAACACAACAATACTTGCTATAAAAAAATATGGCAATTTGCTCCTAACAATTTTTATTAATTATTGTAAATTTGTACATTTCCAAGGAATGGTTTGCAACACCTTTTCTGAATGTTTTATGGATATTTGCAACTTTGTTGACTCTCTCCATAGTGTCTCTTGTTACATTAATGTCTAATGTACACATATTGTAGAAATCTTAATACCCAGTCATCAGCATCCTTAAACAATTTGGTTTCTAACACAAAAATGCAACAGGACTATCCATTAATTATCTTCCATTTGTTTTTGAAACATTTTAAAAATATTATAGTGCACCTTTACGCCTATTGCTCAAAGCGTCTGCTGCCGTGGACTTGGATTTTTAATGCGATTTGCCCCATGAATTTCACAATCAAATTACATTTAGAACAACTCAAGTTTCCACAATCCTTTGTGTAAGTTAAAAAAAATTACAGTAGAAAAAAAAGCAGTATAATATTGGAATGCGGGAAACTCTTTGTGATAGAAAGATCTGGAATCCTGGAGCATGAATCACAAAAATTTATCACAATCAAGTGATTAGGAAGGCAAACGGGATATTGGTGTACATTACAAAAGGATTGGAATACAAAAGTAGAACAATATTTCTACTGCTTTAGAACCATAGTAAAACCACATCTGCATTACTAGAGTGCACTTCAGGTTCTTTATATACGAAATGACATAATTGCATTTTTAAAAGTTCAGACAAGGTTCACTCATTTCACCTCTGGGATAATGGTGCTATGAAGAAAGGTTAACCAGGTACTCATCGGTGATTAGAAGCATGGGAAATGATCTAAAAGGTCATGAGGATATTGGATACAATGTGTACTGAGGAGGAACATAGAACATAGCTGAAAAAATAGGAATCACTCATTTCAGATTGCAACAAGAGTTCTTTTTCTCTTTGAGGTCATTAGCTTGTGAAATTCTCTTCCCCAAAGAGCACTAGAGGCTGTGTTAATGAACATAAGACAGAATTGCTCAGCAAGGGAGCCAAGGGGGCAAATAGCAATGTGGAGTTCAGGCCAGAGACAGGTCAGACACAGTTTATTGAATGATGGAGAAGGCTCAAAGGGCCAAATGGCTGACTCTTCCTCCTACTTCTTGTATTCTCGTCATGCCAATAGAACCCACCATGACTTTGGGCTGAATTAATCACTATTACACCCAGCTGTAGCCTCTCCGAAATATTTAAAACCAAGCTGCTATTTCTCTAGGCCAAATGACACTAACAGGCCTTCAAGAGACTTGAGGGTTTTTTTTTACCCAGAAGGTGTAGGGGGTCTGCCTGGGAGGGTAGTTGAGTTGGGTAATCTCACAACTTTTAAAAAGTACTTGGATGAGCACTTGAAGTATCATAACATTCAAATCTATGAGCCTAGTGCTGGAGAGTAGGGTTGGTGTAGATTTAATATATTTTTGGAAGTATAAACTCGATATGCTCAAGTGCCTCTTCCGTATTGTATGATTCTATGATTCTATGAACAGATGTGTCTAAAGAAGCTTTCAATTTCTTTCTGAATTTACTTATAAACAGATTTTTAAAAGTCATTTTCAGCTATTTAAAATTAGGTTGCTCGTGACTGATGGTGAACTAGATCAATTAAAACAGATTATTTGTCATGATAAGCCTATCTTCAGCCGTAGTAATTAAATTAGTAGAGATTCAAAAAGGGGCAAAGGAATACAGTTGGAAATTGTACAGCAGTCAGATTAAGCACTAGTGGGGAAGAGTTTCGAAACAATAATCTGGGAGAAAATAAGCAACTGCTCATACGAGTGTGATTGATATAGGAGAGCAAACTTGGAGCGTTATTTTAAGGGCAAACCATTCTTCACACCCTTGATTGAGCGGTTGATATTGTTGTAGAGAGGGTGCCGTTGATGTGTGTGTAGGTTTTCAAAAGAGTTTTGATAAACATAAGAAATACAGGTAGAAAGCGCAGCTCCTCGAGCTGCGATGTAATTTAGTAAAAACGTGGCTGATCCAGGACCAGGGTGCTCTCCCATTTCCAGAACTCTTATCATCACCAATTCCAGCTTTAACCCATCCCCTCATTTCTTCAATTACCCAGAATTGAGAACCATTTTCCTCGCAGTTGAACTGTTTCATAGAGGTTCAATAAAACTTGGCTTTTGTACTCTATTCTTCTCTATCAAAAGCTCAGGTTTCAGGATGATACAGTTTACAACCATTGCTTTCTCAGGTGATGACACACAACTTGGTCATTCATATTATACAACATTCTCCACTTCTCTGATGCTGGCCCTATGCAATAAGTGGACAGCTACATACAAGAGAAATAAGCTTTGTTGATAGGAAAATGGGTGATAACTATTTTGTAACTTTAAACTGAAACTAATCACATTTACAAGTGCCTAGTGTACAGCGACGAACAAGAGATCAAAGCACCACAGATGCTGGAAAGCTAAATAGAGTCATAGTTTTAGAGGTGTTCAGCATGGAAGCAGACACCTCAGTCCAACTCATTCACATACCCTAGATACCCGAACATAATCTAGTTCTATTTGGCCCGTATCCCTCTGAACACTTCCTATTCATATACCTATCCAGATGCCTTTTAAATGTTGTAATTGTACCAACCTCTATCACTTCCTTAGGCAAATCATTCCATACATCCATCACCCTTTCTCATTATGTGAAAAAGTTGTCCCTTAGGTCCCTTCTAAATTTTCCCCTTTCACCCTAAAACTATGCTCTCTGATCCTGGACTCCCCCACCCCAGGGAAAGCACTTGCCTATTCACCCTACCCATGCCCCTCATTATTTTATAAACCTTGATAAGGTCACTCCTCAGCCTCCGACGCTCCAGGAAAAACAGCCCCAACCTATTCAGCCTCTCCCTAT
The DNA here is from genome assembly GCF_004010195.1 of Chiloscyllium plagiosum. Taxonomy (NCBI): domain Eukaryota; kingdom Metazoa; phylum Chordata; class Chondrichthyes; order Orectolobiformes; family Hemiscylliidae; genus Chiloscyllium; species Chiloscyllium plagiosum. The sequence goes on along the minus strand of NC_057710.1, from coordinate 112,160,955 downwards.
AGCTCAAACCCGCCAACCCCAGCAACATCCTTGTAAATCTTTCCTGAACCTTTTCAAGTTTCACAGCATCCTTCCGACAGGAGGGAGACTAGAATTGCACACAATAGTCCAAAAGTGGCTGAACCAATGTCCTGTACAGCCACAACTCCTGTACTCAATGCTCTGACCAACAAGATAGCACAATAAAGTACAATAGAAACTGCTAGAAGTTTCTCTCCACTGCACACACTGTCAGTGGAGAGATAAACAGCAAGTGGAAAATCGTGCCCCTTTTTGAATCTCTACTAATTTAATTACTACGGCTGAAGATAGGCTTATCATGACAAATAATCTGTTTTAATTGATCTAGTTCACCATCAGTCACGAGCAACCTAATTTTAAATAGCTGAAAATGACTTTTAAAAATCTGTTTATAAGTAAATTCAGAAAGAAATTGAAAGCTTCTTTAGACACATCTGTTCATAGAATCATAGAATCATACAATACGGAAGAGGCACTTGAGCATATCGAGTTTATACTTCCAAAAATATATTAAATCTACACCAACCCTACTCCAGATGCCTTTTAAATGTTGTAATTGTACCAACCTCTATCACTTCCTTAGGCAAATCATTCCATACATCCATCACCCTTTCTCATTATGTGAAAAAGTTGTCCCTTAGGTTCCTTCTAAATTTTCCCCTTTCACCCTAAAACTATGCTCTCTGATCCTGGACTCCCCCACCCCAGGGAAAGCACTTGCCTATTCACCCTACCCATGCCCCTCATTATTTTATAAACCTTGATAAGGTCACTCCTCAGCCTCCGACGCTCCAGGAAAAACAGCCCCAACCTATTCAGCCTCTCCCTATAGCTCAAACCCGCCAACCCCAGCAACATCCTTGTAAATCTTTCCTGAACCTTTTCAAGTTTCACAACATCCTTCCGACAGGAGGGAGACTAGAATTGCACACAATAGTCCAAAAGTGGCTGAACCAATGTCCTGTACAGCCACAACTCCTGTACTCAATGCTCTGACCAACAAGAAAGCACAATAAAGTACAATAGAAACTGCTAGAAGTATTCAGCAGGCTGCACACACTGTCAGTGGAGGGATAAACAGAATTAATGCTTCAGAACAATGATCTGCACCGGTCCTGTTGAAAAGACACTGAATTCTGATTCTGCCAGACATGCTGAGCATTTCCATGGTATCCTGATCATATTGGAGCAAAATGACTCCTTTTTCCAGCACCTTCCATTCCCCTTCAGCAAAAAATAACTCAACCAGCAGCTGCTGAAGATCTGGTTTGGCATAACGCGATGCATGAATTTAAAAAGATACGAAGGAAAACGTGAACATTTTGCTGAGCAAAAACAAAAGTCAACGTCAAAGCTCTGATAATTTAAATTCAGCGATTACAGTAAAATTGCGAAAGGTCAAATCATAGGGAGGCCCACCCACAAATTTGTGCAAAATGGAGATTAGTGATAGGTCTGGAGGTCCCTATGCAAACTGGTTTTAGCCATAAATATGTTCAGTGTTAAGAAAATCCCAAATGAAAACATGGCAATGCAGTAAATATGTGAAAAATGTCTTTATTTTCCAAGTTGTTCACACTTTACAATAGCCTGACCTTGGACCATAAAAGGAATAGAAAAAAATTGTGAGTTCACATTGTGAAGTAATCTTTTCTGCTTAGCATACTGTCTTTGGGTGTGTGCGATACAGTTCACCATGTTGTCAATGCAGTCAAATAGATTTCGGGGTGGTTTCTGTGCTGCAATGTGAAGTCTAGGAACGTTTTTCCAGACAGATGAAACAGGCAGATGACCAGGCAGGAATTCATCGCTCTCTAAAGATCATTGTTAAAAATATCCCTCAATGGTGAGACCATTTTGCAGCCAATAATCTGTTGTTGCTGTTATAACTGCCACATCCTGACCATTTACTACACATAAGACAATGTTGTGTCTTATTAGAATCAGTCCAGCCATCCATCACTGCAGGCGCATTCCTTGTGGCCCAGTTTGTTTCCCAGAGTGATTCTCTCTCCTGCTAATTGTGCTGGAGGTGGGAACGTTCTCTACCCAAGTTGCCTCGACTACATGAGCAGGGTTTCTGTGATGTCGGGATGGGCAGTTGCTCTCATCTCTTTGCTGGAGAGGATTCCTGCTTCAAGGAATTTGAACTGTTCCAAGATATCTGCCTTGTTCTTCAAAATGGTTAACAAACGCAATGGAGGTATCTCCCACAACTTCTTGATGTCTGCTTTCTCTTTCACCACGATTTTCCACTTGCTGTGTCCATTTCATTCTGTCTCCAATCGATAGCACGTTTAACTTTCTCACAGATTTAACCATACTTGCAGGGTTTCACACAGAAATATCTTGATGTCAGACTTGGCTTGCCTGTCATTTCGTGCTGCAGAATTATCTTTGGTTAGCATGGTGTCAAGCCAAGTTTGTGTGAATTCAGCTTTTACAGATGTCTGAGGGAAGTAGTCCTCAATGTAGTCCATAGGGACACCTGTTAGTCAGGGTGGCCTGGCACAGTAAGTCAAGGGTAGTCTCCTTGGAAACCAAAATGGGGGTTGATGTAGGGCTGATGTGTGTGCCCGTCCAGCAGCCTCTCAGCATCCGGGAATGGCTCTCCTTGGCAGCTGCCAACTTGTCAATGCAGACTGACAGAAAGTGCTTGATACACTGCACTTCAGCTGCCTCTAGTCAAGGAAGGTCATTACCTCCCACATCCCTGTCTGACTCTGCAGCTCCTCCCTGTACATTTTGATTAAGTCCCTGATTGCTGACATCACAGGTTATCGAGGAAAATTGACGTTTCGGGCAAAAGCCCTTCAACAGGAATGAGTCCCATTCCTGATGAAGGCCTTTTGCCCGAAACATCAATTTTCTTGCTCCTCGGAAGCTGCCTGACCTGCTGTGCTTTTCCAGCACCACTCTAATCTTGACTCTGATCTCCAGCATCTGTAGTCCTCACTTTCACCACAGGGCGATCTCCTACCTGGGGCTGAACAGTTACCTAGTCTCTGGCTATACGCCGCGTGCCAGTGGTGTGGGCTGTTTCTTCTTCAGCCAAATGCAATACTGCCTCAGTGGGGGGGAGGCGGGGGGGGGGCCTCCCCAGATTTTGTACTCACTCTGTCTATGGTGACAACTCCCACTGAAGTGGGGAGGCAGCCTTGCTGATGTTTCCTCTGAGGTCTTGGCACTTTCACCCTCAGAGGTCCAGGAGGGCTGGTCTTCAGCAACCTGCCATTTCTGCACAGACATTGTTGCAGAAACAGCAAGTCAAGGGAGAGAGGAGACAGTGGTCACGGCCATTTGTCAGAAGTGGCCTGCAATGAATGAGAGTGCCAATGAGGTTAAGGTGAGAGGTGCAGTGGAATGAAGAGTGATATTCATTTTGCAGATATGGATGTCTCTGCATCTCCCACAGGGGTGGCCATGGTCTGTTCCTGTGATGATCAGGGTTTCGTTCTTACGGGAGATTGGTCCTCTGTCAAACCTTTTGGGTTCTGCCCTGTTATGAGCTGTCGTCTCCACTAATGAGGAAAGGTGAGAGGAGGGTAATAAGTGAATTGAATGTAGGCGGCATATCTGTCAGTGTTGGTGCAGATAGAGAAAAAGATGCTGTGATAGACTGAGGAGCGAGGAGCGTCAGAGGTGTTGGAGGCTGAGAGAGAGGATGTTGCAGGCAACAGTGAGGGTGGTGGGGCACGAGTCTTGGTGAGAGGTGTGTGCAGTGACAGAGATGGAGTGAGTGTGAGGTGGAGGAGAACAGAGTGTGACACTTACCCTGGAAAAGCAGAGAAAGTCATTGATCCTCCTGCAGCCCTGCTGTCCATTTCCCTGCCCCCTGGAGATGGCATTGACCCCAGCGATGAACTCAGACCAAGCTGCCAGGGGCTGGTAGTGAGAACAGGACTGCTCTCCTCTGCATCGCTCCGATCACCAGTTCCTCCAGGCCCCTTTCACAGTACCTTGCCATCTTCCATTTCTTCAACATGTTGCAGCTCTGTCTGTTACAGATTAAGGAAGATTCGGAATGCCAGAGGCAGAGGCATTTTAAAGATAGCGCGAACACAATGGATGCTGGAATTTTGATGGACATCCACTGAGTGGCATGTTGTTCTGGGAATGGTATGTTTTAAGGTGGGGACTAAACTGCGTGTGAGAGGTGCCATGCGGATGTGGTGGTTACTTAATGAGAGGTTTTGGTAAGATGCGTCAAGAGAACTCACTAGACCTGGTGGTGCAAAATCTTTTTAAAAAACCCACACAACTTGGACTGAGCCAAATAAACATCAACTCCACTTTCCTTTACAGGATTTTGGAAACAGATTAAATTGTAGCTTTCAAAAAGTGGTTTCATAAATAGAAAAAAATGCAGTGATATGAAGAAAAAGCAGATAAGTACGATTATTTTTTTTAAAAAAAGCTGGTACAGATTTGATGGGCCGAGTGACCTTTTCCTATACTGAGTTTTTTTTTGTGAATGTGGGAATTAGGGACAGGCACAGGCTTTTTGACCACTCAAGCCTGAACCACTGCCAATAGATAAAACCTTGGCTGATCAGTTGTAACTTCACCTCCCAGTTCCCTTACTGAGCAAAAGGATTTTGTAATTTATCTTAATTACATTAATAAATGTTTAAATTACATTAATAAATGCTTTTTAAAAAAATCAATCACACTTCTCAGACTACATGGTTGTTTTGGTCGAAGGCAAACTTTATATTCAACAATATGGAAATGAGTTTGAACAGAAAACTGAGCAAAAACACTTCTGGAAATGGATGTAATTTTGAGCGTAATTTGCACCCAAGTTGTTGATACAGAGAAAACTCTTTGCTGTTAACACTTAGTAACAGGAAGCAATGACTTTTACACTCTTATACAGAAACCTGAGGAAGTCCTTTGAGATCACATATTTAAATCATTATTTTCTGATAAATACATTTCCCGTAATATATCATGTCAGTCCCCTGTTTAAACATTTTGGTATTCAGTGACGTCTAATGCAATACACTTTGTGGTTAAGTCATTAACAGAGACATCCTCTAACACATTCCATGCTGCACATGCTGTTTGTAAAGCTTAGTGTTACACTGTGACTCTCCTGACGACTTATTTGATTAATATACAAACCGTGCGGTGTTAGCCCCACATCACAGATTTTGTGGCTGATCCAAGTTGATTTGCCCGGAGAGATGGTGCAATTAGCTTCAAAATTACAAGATAATGAGCAGTGCAACTCACTAATTTTCCTTCTCCTGAAAGTTTGACACATGATCTGTAACTTTTACATCAGACTTAGAAGCAGGAGTTGGTCCCTCAAGCCTACTTGCCATTTAGTAAGATCATGGCTGAATTTCTACAGTTTCTCACTCTGTCTCAATTTCCCTTTGGCTATTCTGTTATGACCAGACCAGGAGGGGCCACTACTTTCTTCTTCTTATTAACCACCTCTTGGTTAGTTACAACAAATTACTTTAACTTTTCTTCTTTAGCACATAGTTATCAGACCTGAATTAATCTTTGTTCTCAGTACAGATTGAAAGGTAAAAGCAAATGCAGTCACTGAATGGAGAATGAAAAGACCCAAGTCCAATTGTTTAGCTGTTGTCCATGCCGACCAGTTATCCCAACCCAATCTAGTCCCATCTGATGAAGGGCTTTTGCCCAAAACACCAATTCTCCTGCTCCTCGGATGCTGCCTGACCTGCTGTGCTTTTCCAGCACCACTCTAATCTTGACTCTAATCTCTAGCATCTGCAGTACCTACTTCTGCCTAGTTGATACAAACAGCCACAGAGTAGAGATGAACATCCCACCATAGAGCACTATGTACTATGTGAACCTTCAACATTGACCTTCCGTGTGCAGTCCAAATCCTGTCCACTCCACACCTTGGACAATAAAGTATCATGAAGTGCTAAGAATAGCTGGGGTTTGCACCTTCAATGTTGCAGTTGCAGTGAAAATAACAATTGCTCACACAGTTGACAATGAAAAGTGAATATAATTTTACCAATGTGAGAATGTATTTAAGTGTACAGGTACAGCAGGCATAAAGAAGGCAAGCCATATGTTGGCCTTCATATCGAGAGGATTCACATCCAGGAACAAGGACATTTTGCAGCAGTTCTGCAAGGTATTGGTGATTCCACGCCTGTAATATTGTGTGCCGTGTTGATCCCTTTATCTGTGGAAGGATATTCTGGCTATAGAGGGAGTGCAGCAAAAGTATACCAGATTGATAACTGGGATGGCAGGATTGATGTATGAGGAGAGATTAAGTCAGTTTGGGTTGTATTCACTGGAGTTTAGAAGAATGAAGGGGGATGTCACAGAAATCTATACATTTCTAACAGGACTAGACAGGTTAGATGAGGGAAAGATTTTCCTGGACAGTGGGGGAGTCCAGAGCCAGGCGTCATAATTGAAGAATCAGGGCACTGAGGACTAAGGTGAGGAGAAATTTCTTCACCCAGAGAGTGGTGAGCCTTTGGAATTTACCACCACAGAATGTGGTTGAAGCCAAAACATAAAGTTTTTTCAAGAAGGAGGAAGATATGGCTCTTGTGGTTAATGGGATCAAGGGATATGGGGGAGATGGGATTAGAATATAGAGCTCAATGATCAGCTACGATCATATTGAATGACAGAGTAAGCTGGAGGGGTTGAAAGGCTTACTCCTGCTCTTATCTTCTATGTTCCTCTGTTAATGAAGTGTCACTTGTGTCATTTCTGTAGGTCCTTAGAAGGTCCTCTTCTTCCTTTGTCTTCCACAACGTCTTAGTACAGTCCCAGGGTCCACAGCTGAGGTGCAAAGCCTGCCCTACAGCAAGTGAAGGGTCTCAACCCAAAATGTCGGCTTACAGTCATAGAGTCATAGAGATGTACAACACAGAAGTAGGCCTCTCCGTCTTAGAGTTTTCTGACTTCAGCGGTATTAGTAGCTGAAGAACTGAAGCATGATGTGTATATGTCTTGCCCAGAGACAGATGCACCCACCTTGGCTTGACCTTCCACATAGCTGACGATTGCAGGCAGGGAGAAGGTGGAGGTCCTGCCAATTTTCGAGTGTCCCGAGAGGATATTTCTGAGCAGTTTCTGTGTGGTTCCGTCTCTATTCAAGTTACCGCCTTGTCTCCTGCTGAGGAAGGTGCTCTTGGAGTGATGTCAAGGTGCCACATCCTGTGTCATCTTGGCTGAGCACCAATGGCTGGAGTGATGGAGTGCAGGCTTGTGCCTTGATCTAGCAGGCACTGAGGGGGTTGGACCTGGCTCTCCTGTCCATGGATACAGCCAGTCAGAAGCAGCAAGGTACAAATGCACTGGTGCAGTCATGCAACCTTTGTGTCTGTTTGTCCAGTGCCCATGGCAAACCTACCTGTTGCTCCTGTGCATTTCCATAAAGTTCACAACTGCCAACACCACAGGATGGTCTTTCCTACCTGAGGCTGAGCAGGTGCCCGTTCTCCAGCAACCCTCTGAGTGCCAATGTCCGAGGACATTTCTTCCTTGGGCAGCTGCAGAGATGTGGCAGTGATGTGATCACCAGCTGGTGTTCCCCATTCTGATTTTGATAAAAACCCCACTGACGTGTCAGAATCTGAGACGCCGGAAGGTGCAAGAGAAAGCCTTGTCAGTTCAACCACTTAGCGACTTGTGGCCTTTTTCCTCAGAGCTGGAGGAGGAGATAGCTTGTGGGCTCATGGTCTTGGACATTGGGACCTTGTAGATACCACTTGTACCTGAAGGAGATGAAGGAGAGAATGTGTTGCGACCTAAGTGTTGAGGTTGTGTCATGCTAACAATACATTCACCCCAGTGGGGGGAGTGGGAGAGTAGCACAGCAACAGACAAGACACCTTACCTGGAAAATAACCCAAACCATGCTGCACTATTCTGGAATGTCAGCTCTTGACCTGGTTCACAATGCACAAAGCTCTGGATAGAAAAGAAAAAAGAATGAATTCAGAATGTTCAGAGAGCTGAAGAAGATTTCCAAAATATTACAGAATGTGAAAATGAAAAGTCAGAACCAGAGAATAAAATCACTGAAACAAAAATAGAAGTAGTTGGAAATACTCAGCAAGTCTGCAGCATCTGTGGAGAGAAATCAGAGTTAATGTTTCGGTTCTAGTGATTCTTCCATAGAACTGATGGAAGTGAGAAAAGGATGGGGGGGGGGGAGGGGTGGAGCGTTGGTGGTGGTGTGTAAGGAGTAAATGATAGATAGAAATAGTGCCCAGAGAGAGAAGAGCAATTGGACAGACAAAGGAGTGAATAATGGTCATCCTGGGAGGATGAATAGCTGTTAATGGAGACTATTAATGGCTAACAATGGGTTGTGTGCAATAGCAGACCATGGGACTGGGGAAGCATGCTCAAGCCTTCAAACTGTTGAATTCGATATTGAGTCCAGAAAGCTATAGGGTCCCCACGTGGAAAATGAGGTGCTGTTCTTCCAGCTTGCACTGAGCTTGGCTGGAGCACTGCAGCAAGGCTGAGACAGAGATGTTGGCCAGGGAACAGGATGGTGTGTTAAAATGGCAGGTAACTGGAAATTCAGGGTCTTTTTTGCAGGCAGAATGTAGATATTCTGTGAAGCTGTCACCCAGCCTATTCTTTGTTTCCCCAGTGCAGAGGAGACCACATTGTAAGCAGCGGATGCAGTAGACTCGATTGTGACAAGTGCCGGTAAAGTGCTGCTTCACCTGGAAGTTGTGTTTGGGCCCTTGGATACTGAGGAGGGAGGAAGTGAATGGGCAGGGTTACATCTTCTGCTGGAGAAGGTACTGTGGGGCTATGGGGGAGTGTTGGGAATGAAGGACGAGTGGACCAGGGTATCCTGAAGGGAACAGTTCTTGCAGCAGGTTGATAAGGAAGGGGAGAGGAATATGTATTTGGTGGTGACATCCCACTGGAGGTGATGGAGATGGTGGCTAATGATGCTCTGGATGTGGATGCTGGTGGGTTGGTTTGTGAGGAAAAGGGGGACCTTACTGCTGTTGTGGGAGGGAAGAGAGAGGGTGAGGACTGATGGGTTGGACCCGGCCGAGGACCCAGTCAACAACAGTGCTGGCGAATCCTCAGTTGCAGAAGAAGGTGGGCATTTCACAGGCTCCTTTGTCTATGTTGGCCTCATCAGAACAGAGGCACTGGAAGGATGGATTACAGTTTGGGTGTGAGGATGCATTTTCAAGGTAACTGTGGGAGCTGATAGGTTTATAGTGATATTGTTAGCCAGACTATTCCAAGAAATGGAAACAGATGTTGAAGCAGGGAAGGGAGGAGTCAGAGATGGACCAGGTGAAGGTGAAAGCGGGGTGGAAGTTGAAAGCGAAATCGATAAATGTTTCCAATTCCAGACAAGAGTGTGAAGCAGCACCAATGTATTGTATTGTGTTGCCACAGCCTTACCAGACCATAGGGGCTGCTGTCTCATTAGAGAGAAGCGACTAGTGGTGATTTAACCTGAGGGCCACCAAACCTCAGGCAAGGGAAGAGGTTGAGAAGGAGAGTCCTTCATGGTAACCTCAAACCGGTGATGGGAATTGAACCCATGCTGCTGACATCACACTGCTCTACAAACCAACAATCCAGGAGGAGAAAGTGAGGTCTGCAGATGCTGGAGATCAGAGCTGAAAATGTGTTGCTGGAAAAGCGCAGCAGGTCAGGCAGCATCCAGGGAACAGGAGAATCGATGTTTCGGGCATAAGCCCTTCTTCAACCAACAATCCAGCCAACTGAGCTAAGCAGCACCAATGACATTATCAACATATTGGAGAAATAGTTGTAGGTGGGAGCCAGAATAGGACTGGAACAAGGAATGTTCCATGTAACCCACAAAGAGACAGGCATAACTGGAGCCCATGAGAGTACTCATGGCCACCCCTTTGGCCGGAAGAAAGTGAGAGAAGTTAAAAGAAAAGCTATTCGGGGTGAAGACGAGCTTGGCCAGACAGAGGAGGATGGTGTTGATGGAGACGGTTCAGGTCTTTGTCCAGGATGAAGCAGAGAGCCCTGAGACCATCCTAGTGGTGGATTGTCACGTAAAGGGATCGCAAGTCCATGGTAAAGAGGAGGCAGCTGGAGCCCGCACACTGGAAATTCTGAAACTGATATAAAGTGTCAGAGAAATGTGGATGTCAATGGAAAAGGGAATAGTCAAGGGGAGAAAAAAAACAAGTTGGGATATGAAGAAATGAGTTCCAAAGGCAGGAGCAGGCAGAAACAATGGGGCTGCCCAGGCAATCCTTGTTGTGGATTTGGGAACAAGGTAGAAGCGAGCTGTGTGGGGTTATAGAGTCATACAGCATGGATGCAGACCCTTCAGTCCAACTAGTCCATGTCAGAACATAATCCCAAACTAAACTAGTCTCACCTGCCTGCTCCTGGCTTATATCCTCGAGGAGAAAGTGAGGTCTGCAGATGCTGGAGATCAAAGTTGAAACTTTATTGCTGGAACAGCACAGCAGGTCAGGCAGCATCCAGGGAACAGGAGATTCGACGTTTCGGGCACAGGCCCGAAGAAGGGCCTGTGCCCGAAACGTCGAATCTCCTGTTCCCTGGATGCTGCCTGACCTGCTGTGCTGTTCCAGCAATAAAGTTTCAACCTGGCTTATATCCCTCTAAGGAGAAAGTGAGAACTGTAGATGCTGGAGATCAGAGCTGAAAATGTGTTGCTGGAAAAGTGCAGCAGGTCAGGCAGCATCCAAGGCACAGGAGAATCGACGTTTTGGGCATAAGCCCTTCTTCCTGAAGAAGGGCTTATGCCCAAAACGTCGATTCTCCTGTGCCTTGGATGCTGCCTGACCTGCTGCGCTTTTCCAGCAACACATTTTCAGCTTATATCCCTCTAAACCTTTCATATTCATGTACTTATCCAAAACGTCTTTTAAACATTGTACCTACATCCATCACTTCCTCAGGAAGTTCATTCCACACATGAATCACCTTCTGTGTAAAAAAAAATTCCCCTTATGCCTTTTTAAAATCTTTTTCCTCTCACCTTAAAAATGTGCCCCGTAATCTTGAAATTCCCCATTTTAGGGAAAATACAACTATCAGCAACTGTATCTATACCTCTCATTATTTTATTAACTTCTCAACCTCTCAACCTCCTATGCTCCAGTGAAAAAAGTCCCAGCCTGTCCAGCTTTTCCTTATAACTCAAACCTTCCTTACCCGGCAACGCTCTGATAAATCTCTTCTGAACCCTCATCAACTTGATAATATCCTTCTATAACTGGGTGACCAGAAATGGACATAGTATTCCAGAAGAGGCCTCACCAATGTCTTGTACAACCTCAACATAATGTCCCAACTCCTATACTCAGAGGACTGAACAATGAAGGCAAGTGTGCTAAAAGTCTTTTCAACCATCCAGTCTATACATGATGCAAACTTCAAGGAATTATGGACTTGCATCCCTGTGTCAGTCTGTTCCTCAACCCTACCCAAGGCCTTACAATTAATTGTATAAACACTACCCTTGTTTGTTGTTCCAAATACAATACCTTGCACTTATCCAGATTGAACTACATCTGCCATTTTTCAGCCCATTGACCCAGTTGATCAAGATCTCTTTGTAATCTTGGAAAACCTTTTTCACAGTCTACTACGCCACCAGTTCTGATGTCATCCACAAACTTACTAACTATACCTTTTATATTCTCATTCAAATCATTTATATAAATGACAAACAAAAGAGGACCCAGAACCGATTTCTGTGGATCACTGCTGGTCATAGGCCTCCAGTCTTAAAAGCAGCCCTCTCTCTGTCTTTTGCCGTTAAGCCAATTATGTGTCCAATTGGCAAGCTCCCCCTGCATCCCATGTGACCTAACTTTACTAATTAGTCTACCAGGCAGAACTATGTCAAAGGCTTTCCTAAAATCCAAATAAACAATGCCTGCAGCTCTGCCATCATCAATATTTTTGGCAACTTCCTCAAAAAACTCAACTTTGTGAGGCACAATTTTCCTTGCACAAAACCATACTGACAGTCCCTAATCAACTGGGGGCTATCAGCTTGGAGGCAATGAGGGTTCGGGGGGTGGTCCCCAGATGAAATGAGGTTGGTGACCATAGTTGACACAATGTCTTGGTGTTCCATGGTGGGGTTATACTCTGGGGGAGCTAGGAGGAGGCATCTGAGAGCTGTCGCGCAGCCTCCGCAATGGAGAGATCAGTCCACCAGACAACAGCAGCACCACCCTTGTCAGCAGACATAATTACAAAGCCAGAGTTAGATCTGAGAGCATGGAGTGATGTCAGTTCAGGGTAGATAGGTTGGGATAGATGAGAGGGTCAGAGAAATTGAGGTAACCAATGTCACGTTGACAGTTCTCAATGGGCAGCCTGAGGGCAGGTGGAAGAAGAGTGTTGGAGGTGGGGAATGGGACCGTGGGGTAGTGAGATGACTCTTGTCCAATGAAATGGGTACGGAGGCGAAGACATTGAAAGACGAGTTCAACATGATGTCATGCCTGAAATTCATTAAAACAGGGATGCAGACAGGTAAAACTGAGACCATTGCTGACCTGGAAAACCGCCGAACTGGAAAGACTGAAGGCTGAACACATTATAACATGAAATGAAAAAGAGCATACGGAAGACAATGTAAGCTGCACAGTTAGCAGAGGAGGCATTCCGGGGGAGATCTCCTACCTCATAACTAAACTTCAACAGAACATGCTTCAAATAGAAGAATCTTGAAAAGAAAATGACAATGTTGAGTTCAGACAACAAATGATTGAACAGCAGAAGCGGTTTAATATTATACCATGATCAGAGAATTATTTACTGGGGACCAATAGCAAACTGCTGAAACATTTAAAAGATGAATTATGAAATGCAAGAAAACAAGCAGAGTGGGCACAGCAGGAAGCTGCAAAATTAGTGGAAAACAGGTGCAGAGACTGTTTTGATGAGAAATGTATGCTGCAGAATTGTAATATGAAGTTTAATGAGAAGTAGTGCCAGGCCAAAGACCTACTGCAGAGTGCTGCTTTAGCTCTGAAAAAGAGTCATAACACTACCTTCAAAGTAATACTGTCACATTCCTGAGGTAGGAAAACATGCTATCAAAGGCCATTGAGGTGCTTAACATAATAATGAGTCAATCATTACTCATTTTTAGTTTTGACAAATGTATATTTTTTAAAAAGGTAATGAATGCCACCATTAAATTAAAATCTAGAGGCATGATATTTGTTTGGAAGAAAAAGTGTTATGTTGTTCCAATATGAGTGAGAAACTATGGGCCAGATTTTCTAGGTCAGCCTTTCTATTTAATGAATGAAGGGAGCTCCGCATTTCTGAGAGGAGATTATGGTCAGGGCTCCCTCGGGAATGAGGAGTAGTACTTCCATTCTTCATGTTCTTTTATAACATTGAACTGTCAGAAGAAGTGAAGCATAGCTACTGTTTGCAGCAGTCAGCAATTGTATTTAAAGGCCCTGACTGGCACTTTGACAGCTGCTGCTTAGGTACATAAGATAAGTGCAATGTTAGAATGCTGTCAGAATGGAATGTCAGCTGGAGTTGGGGGCAGGGTCTTCGATTTAAATGGCAGCTGTTGGAGGGTCTCAGTTGTTCAGTTTCCCAGGTAATTCCTTCAAAGTACGCCACAATGGGGATGTGGCCAAGTGTTCATGTGCACTCTCATCTACACTGGATCAATGACTGGCAATGGCAACACTGCCTCCTTGGAGTCAAGTTAATGTATTTAATTATCTGGAGAGCCACATCACTCATTACAGCACTACAATACATGTCTTGATGTATTACCCAGCAACACATGGTGCGATCAGAGAAGGAAAGTTGTGAAGGTGCCAGCTAGGTACCACAAGACAACTGGCTTGCAAATCACAATTGAAGATTGTGCCACTACTAATGTGCAGATAAACGAGGAATGGATGAATGACTGCCTAGGTGTTTTGTTGTATTGTTTAGTGCACACATGTGTTTAGTGCACAGAAAGTGGAAAAGAGTCTTCACGTTTGAGTTTCTTTCTAACACTATCACATACTGATACTACATGGTATTCAGAGACTGCATCTAAAGTCTAAACAGGGTTCTAATCTTACTGTTTCTTTTTGTAAATATATTTATTAGCAATTTTTTTTCCTAATCTTACTGTTAAGTTATTGAAAGACTATTCTATCACCACTATGACCTGATGCTCGTTGGGTATCTGATAATCTGTAGGTGTTCCATCTGGATTAGTCCTCTTGGCTGCTCATGAGCTCCTATTTTATGACTTAATCTTTTGTGGTAAAAACAATGACTGCAGATGCTGGAAACCAGATTCTGGATCAGTGGTGCTGGAAGAGCACAGCAATTCAGGCAGCATCCGAGGACAGGCAAAATCTTTTGTGTGCTACCTTGCCAATGCCTTTTGAAAGTCCAAATACAACACATCTACTGGTTCCCCTCTATCTTGGTTGAAACTTTCTCAAAAACTCTAATAAATTAGTCAGACGTGATCTCCCTTTCATGAAGCCATGTTGAGTCTGCTTGATTAGATTATAACTTTCCAAATGTTCAGCTATTACTTCCGTAATGATTGATTCCAATACTTTCCTAAGAATTGAAGTCAGGCTAATTGACTTAAACTCACCTGCTTTTTGTCTCCCTCCATTTCTGAACAGTGGTGTCACATTAACACTTTTCCAATCCTCTAATGCTTCTCTAGATCTTTGAAAAAATACAACCAATGCTTCCACTATCTCTGTTGCTCCATCTTTTAGGATTCTAGCATGTAAGCCATCAGGGCTAAGGGACTTATCTACCTACAAAGTAACTTTTTGTGATTCATGTGACCCTCAAGGAATTCTGGAATCATATACACAGGAGTATATCAGCTTTCTAAAGGGATATCCTGAATATCCAAACCAAATGACCTATTCTTACCGAGTCTAATCTCCACACTTTAGGTTCTAGACACCAGGAAACCCCAAACCTGATTTGAGAGGTGACAGTGATCTTTTAATTGGCTAACTGCCTCAGTGAAATGTATAGGTAGACAAGCAGGAGGCTGGAAGAACACAGCAAGCCAGGCTGTAACAGGAGGTGGAGAAGTCGACGTTTCAGGTGTAACCCTTCTTCAGGACATCTTCAGTGAAATGTATATGCAATCTTCTTAAACAGTCTTTCATCCTCATGGTGATAAACCCTTGCTGTGAGTTTTTAAATGTCTCCTTAAAAGTCTGCTACTGCATCTCTATTGTCCCACCATTTAACTTAGTTTCCCAGTACACTTTAGTCAATTCTGCCTTTATGTAGCTACCTTCGTTTCAATTTTAAACACCACATTGTAAAGAAACTCCTCATTTTCAAACTGAATGTCGAATTTTGTCAGGTTGTGATTGCTGTGCTGAGAGGTTCCTTTGCTGTGACGTTATTGATTCATTGTGTCACTTTACATTACCATGGATAGAGTAGCTTGCTTTTTTGTCAGCTCTAGAATGTACTCCTCAAAGGAATTACCTCAGATATAATCTATGTACTCATTCTTCAGGCTATATTTGCCAATCTGGTTCATTTAATCCACATGTAGATTAAAGCCATCCATGTGATACCTTTCAGACGTGCCCCAGCTTTATTACTGTGAGCTCTCTGCCCGACGTTGTAACCATTGTTTGTGAGTCTGAAAACTACCCCACAAATAACCTCTTACCTTTCCTATTTCTCATTTTCACCCAAACTTACTCTATATCTTGCTTTTCTGAACTAAGATAATCTCTCACAATCATACCAATGATATTTTAATTTCACACAGTTAAGTCTTTTCTGACTTTCTTGACTTTTTGAAATGTCAAATGTCAAGTATCTCTCAATATTTCAATCCTAGCTATAGTAATCTTGCAGCCATGCCTCCCTAATGGCTATCAGGTCGTACAAGCCTATTTCTGAAGAAGAATCACAGATCTCAAAACATTAACTCTATTTTCTCTCCACAGATACTATCAGACCTGCTGAGATTCTTCAGCAATTTCTGTTTTTGTTTCATATTATTTCTATCTGTACCAACAATTCTTCTGTTTTGTTACAAATGCCACATGCATTCAGATATAGAACCTCTAACTTTAAGATTTTACCATTTACAATCTTCAATCCTGTCTGGTAATGCACTCTTCAGTTTGTCTGCCCTGTCCTTTATTGTCACATTCTAGTGGTTATTACTGAAATCATTGCCTTGTCTATTACAACATTGTCTCTTTAGTTTACCACTTCTTCTCATTTGACCTCTTTCCTCCCATCGTTTAATTTAAAGCACTCTCTACCAGCCAAGTTATATGAATATTAAGATCACTTGCCCCAGCACAGTTCAGATGAAGCTCAGTGATATAGCTGCAAATCTCACCAGTCCTGAATCAAAAATCATCTCTTCCACACAAGTCTTTGATGGTCATGCATTCATTTTTCTAAACTTATTTACTGTATGGAAATTTGCTCTTGTCTCAAGTAATATTCTTACCTTTGAGGTTATGCTTGTTAATTTATTTCATAGCTGCTCATAAATGTCAAAAACCTCTCTCTTAGTTCTATCTGTTACTATGTCCACATGGACCATAACAATTTGATCCTCACACTCCCACAGAAAGATTCTATTCAGTCCTTACTGGTTAACCTGAACCCTAGCACCAGGACTACAACATAACTGTCTGGACTCACTCTCCAGCTGCAAAGAACTATGTCTTTGCCCTTGCCTACACTAGCCTCTATTACAACCATGTTACTATTAACCACCCCTACTTGAATGGCTTCCTATACATAGTCAGTTTGTTTGTCTATCTTACAGCTCTGACGTTCACCTGTAAAGCCTGAAAGAACCTCAAACATAAAGTAAGGGTCACTGGGTTCATAACATTAACTCTGTCCCTCTCTCCACAGATACTGCCAGACCTGCTGATTTTCTCCAGCAATTTATCTGTTTGTTTCAGAACCTTAAACATGTTGGTCAAGTGCAAAAGCTAAGCTGCCTCTGCTTCTCCATTTTCTATCCCCATTGGTGATGCTTCACTCATAGTCACACACTCCTGTACATGACTACAGGCTAAAGTAAAAGATCCTATCCTAATAGGTGTAATGGTCTCCTGGAACAAAATATCTGGGTAACTTCCCCCTTTCTTTCACATGTAGAAGCTTACTGTAGATATGTTTATGCTGGATAAAACCACACACCAGAGACCCCGCATACTGAAGGTTCAACACGTCACTTATCCAGCCATCTTTATACTTATTAGTTCAAAGCTAATTAATTATTTTTCCATTTGGTCTCACCTATGTTTATAATTTTATTATTTCAATACATGCTCTACTTACTCAATTGAAATTCCCAAGGTAAGACATATAGACCTTGGAGAAAGTGAGGACTGCAGATGCCGGAGATTAGAGTCAAGAGTGTGCTGCTGGAAAAGCACAGCAGGTCAGTCAGCATCTGAGGAGCAGGGGAATCAATGTTTCGGTCATAAGCTCTTCATCAGGCATTCCTGATGAAGGGCTTATGCCCGAAATGTTTATTGCCCTGTTCCTTGGATGCTGCCTGACCTGCTCAATATAGACCTTGGAGTCTAGGTTCATAGTTACTTGAAAGTGGAGTCACAGGCAGATAGGGGAGTGAAGAATGTGTTTGGTATGCTTTCCTTTATTAAGCATAGCATTGAGTATAGAAGTTGGGAGGAGAAAGTGAGGTCTGCAGATGCTGGAGATCAGAGCTGAAAATGTGTTGCTGGAACAGCGCAGCAGGTCAGACAGCATCCAGGGAACAGGAGAATCGACATTTCGGGCATAAGCCCTTCTTCAGGAGTTGGGATGTCATGTTGGGAGGTCATGTTGGGAGGTCATAGAAGTTGGGAAGTCATGTTGCGGCTGTACAGGACATTGGTTTGATCACTTTTGGAATATTGTGTGCAATTCTGGTCTCCCTCCAATCAGAAGAGTGTTGTGAAACTTGAAAGGGTTCAGAAAAGATTTACAAGGATGTTGCCAGGGTTGGAGGATTTGATAAGGAGAGGTTGAATAGGCTGGGGCTGTTTTCCCTGGAGGCTGCGGGGTGACTTTATAGAGGTTTATAAAATCATGAGGGGCATGGATAGGTTAAATAGACAAGGTCTTTTCCCTGGGATGGGGCAGTCCAGTACTAGAGGTTATAGGCTTAGGGTGAGAGGGGAAAGATATAAAAGGGACCTAAGTGGCAACTTTTTCACACAGAGGGTGGTGCGGGTATGGAATGGGCTGCCAGAGGAAGTGGTGTGGCTGGTACAATTGCAACATTTAAAAGGCATCTGGATGTTTAAATGAATAGGAAGAGTTTGGAGGGATATGGGCCTAACGGTGGCAAATGGGACTAGATTGGATTAGGAAATCTGGTCAGCATGGACAGGTTGAACCGAAGGGTCTGTTTCTGTGCTGTACATCTCTATGACTCTATGGCTCTATATAAGAAATATTTGCCAGACAATCTAATAGGTTTTACTACTACTAGTAAACTTTCCAGAATTAAGACCTTTTAAGTTTTTGTAGTTACCTGAATTTTGGAAGATAAATGAGAAAAACATTCAATAACTGATCACTACCCAACTTTGCATGACATCAGTGATTTCTATCATCTGCAACAGCCTGGAATGGATTGATTGCCTAACTCCTCTTGCCTCTTGTACATGTTCTGTCAGCTGCCTTACTTGGGCTTCTCTTCTCAGATACTCATCTGGGTGGGGGGAGCAACATGTCTTTGTTTGCCTCTTGTTTGTTCTTCTTGGTGCTGCTGACTGTCTTTCTCTGAGTCCTACTCTCACCTGTTCCTCTACGTATGACTGACCGACTGTCTCGGGGTCCTCTCTTGCTCGCTCCTCAATTAGTGCCTGAAGAATTATTTGTTGTGTGATCACATTTGTAGAACAATACGTTACCACGTCCCAGAGTAAATCCTGGGCTGTTTAATAACATTACTTTCATCAGACAAAGTTTTGGAATTACGGGGATTATCTTTTAAACAATTTAAGATGCGCTCTTATGAATCCTAGTTAAATAAAACATAAAAACAAACATGACAACTAGCTTAAAGCATGATAAAATGTAAGTGCACAGCAATTATTAAATTTGTCAAATCTCTAAATCTTGCTAAGATCTTGTGTATTATGCTCCTGTTTATATTAATGTTGATTTCAAGCGATGAATTAACAGAAATCATAATCTTCATTTATATTGACATGATGGTTATTGTTTGGAAAACATAACTGAGCCACATTTTATTTTTTATCCTCGTTGTTAAAGCATCATTTATCATTTTTACTTTGCCCTTTTAGCTCTGTTTTTCATTACCTACCCTTCCTGGTTTTGTTTAAAATGCTTTGAATGTCACATTAAGTTGTACTTACTGCTTAACATTTAAACAGACAAACAACTGAACTGTGAATTAAAATGTAATGTAAACATGCAAAGATAAAATTAATTTTATGATGGAACATTTTTGAATAATATTATTTAAATAAGTCACAGTTGTACAATTTATTATTCAGAACAATTTTTGTGTATGCATATAAATATATCTCAATGTTAATCAAAATAAATTAAATGAGTCTGATGTGCAACACATTGCATTGACATGTCTGGGTTAGTACTTGAAATGATATTTTGGTTCTCTTGAATGATTTATGTTATTTATTGAAAATTGATATTGTGTTCCTTCTAGTAGCTGCCAAAAATCTGCAGATAGTTGGGTGTTGGCTGCCTACCATTTCCTCAAGACTACACAGAACAACACTTTCTCTTAATTCTCTGACATATAAGATCAACAGATTGCATTACATGGAGGAATTGCATTGCTCTAACCTGAGTTACTGACCCTTCCTTTAAAAGGATGGAACATCATTTCCATTCTGTATATACATTTCTTCCCTTGTGATTTTGTTTAAAGTGTTTGTATAGTCAGTTCTTCAGATCCAAACCTTCAGGGGAAATTCCGCATTATTGCAAAATGCTGTAGATACTGAAACCTTGAAACAAATGCATTAATAGCTGGAAATCATCTTGTGGAGAAAGCAGACAAGTTGTTATTACAGGTAATATCTTTGGTAAGTATTGCAGGTGATTATTACATGAGAAGAATTAGGGAAAGTGGATGGTAAGATAAACTAAGATCACACACAGAATTAGGATCCCCAGAGAGTGGAAACAGGCCTTCAGCCCAACAAGTCCACACTATCCCTCCAAAGAGTATCCCACCCAGACCCATTACCCTACATTTGCCCCTGACTAATGCACCTAACCTATACATCTCTCAAATGGCAATTGAGCATGGCCATTACCTGACCTGCATATCTTTGGATTGTTGGAGGAAACCGGAGCACCCGGAGGAAACCCACGCAGACACAGGGAGAATGTGCAAACTCGTCACAGACAGTCACCCGAGGCTGGAACCGAACACAGGTCCCTGGCGCAGTGAGGCAGCCATGCTAACTACTGAGCCACCTACGTTAAAGATTCAAAAGCACCCAAAGCTCTTGAGTGAACAAGAGTTGGCCAAGAGGCAGAAATGAGATTAATATGGGACAAAAAAGATGTATAGGAAGTGAGAAAAGAAACAAAATGTTTGCATGAAACATTGAGAGCTTATGTGAATGGCTGATGGATTAGTCAATAGTTTATGAAAAATGTAGTGAAGAAAATCTGGTAAAGTGATGCAATATCTAGTAGTCAGATGGCTATCTGACACACTAAAGAAGGACACTGTGGATACATACCACCTTACAAATTCCAAGGACAACTCTCATCTTTCAGATTTCATTTGAGCTTCATCAGAACAATACAGAAGTCAAATACAGACAGATCAGTATGGAATTAGAATGTAGATAGGAATGAGAAGCCAAAGGGATTTGGAACCACACTTGCAAAGGAACACAGTTTTTCCACAAAGGTGTCACTTAATCTACATTTGGTCTCCCTGATAGGAGGCACCATATAGTGAGCAAGGGGTAACTTCTGAGTTACAAGAAGTCTGTGAGTGAATAAGAAAAATTGTGTTAATAATACATATTCTTTGCTTCAGTAGCACCTTCCTACATCCTTCTACAACTCTCTATCTTGCTGTGAAAATTTGATATGGATTGTTAGCTAACAAGGTTTTTTTTTAACTGAAATGTCTCTTTCTGCGTGATTATAGTGGGCTAATTAACCAATTATTGAGTTCTGGGTGTTGTACTTTATTTTTCTAAATTAATAATATGAACATTTCAACCTTACTGAAACCTAAATGCATTCAAGGTGATGATAAATAATCACAAGAGAGAGAAGGAAATATGGGGCATGTTGTTGGGACAAGAACAGGAGGGTTAAAGGAAATTAGTGCACAGCATGAGCAGTGCTTTGGATCTGTTGAGCTAAATAGCTGGTTTTTGTGCTATAAATACTTTCTAATACTTTGTATAATAAATAGTGTAGAGCCATAGTTAACAGTTTTGTTAAATATCATTGTCCGTATGATTCAAAGAAGTCCATCCTTCCTGACAGTGACATGAATTGTAATTGTGCCAGATTACACAATGTTCCTTTTAGTTATATAGTCTTTCAGGGACCACCTGAGAAGCACTTGGCATGGTGAGAGTTCTCCAAATTCAAAACAGTAATGAATAAATTATAACCAAACCCAGCCGCATTGCTTTTGAAGTTGTTTGGCTGGCCTTTCCAAAATGGCCAAACCATGTGCTGTCTACTTATGCAGTTAACTCTAAAAACGCAACAGTTTTAATATTGAACGTTTTTAATCTGTCATATATTATTTCTCAATTACAGATATCAAAGCGCTAGCATGTTGCATACACATCCAAGTGAATGCCTTAATGCACAACTAACTTCCAATCATGTATAAGATGATGGTTTGTGCCACGTTGTTCAGTTTCTCTGTTAAACACTGCTGGTGCATTTCAGGAACCTACCCTGGCCCGGCAGTCTCTGTCGACTGAAAAGGTGTGTGATTCGTTAGTCTGTTTTATATAAATGGATATAAACATTTCCAACCCTGATCCTGCAGCATCATTAACCACACATACTCACATTGCAGGCTCCCACTGGAACACCAGCCACATAAACTGAGTGTGTGAAACTATAACAATGGTGACAGCACAGATTCAAGTTTAATAGTGAATTTATCAATTTCATTGAGTGTTTTGCAATTTATTGAGTGCAATGTTATGATTAGATTCTGAAACATTTATTGACCGCAGATCTTTTTTCCCATGCCCCTTGCTCAGCAAGACTATTCGTGGGTGTCCAAAGCAAAGTCAACATTTACAGTGCATAGGTAGCTGACTAGTTGTTGCCAGACCACTTCAGAAGGCAGGCAAGTATTAATCACTTGTCAGCTATATGGTCAGCTATGGGACAGATTGGTTAGATCTGAAAGCTTTCCTTCCCTAAAGGATATTAGTTAACCATCTGGGATTTCACGATAAACCAACAGCTACATAGTCACTTTTTATGATATCTGCTTTTTATTTCTGGATTATTAAAAATTGAACTCAAATTCTCAAGATAATTTGGTGGTATCTGAATTTACATGCTCTGAGCTATGCATGTAGGTCCATTGATTCCTGATCCAGTAGCATAATCACGACACAACCATCCCTGTACTGCTGATTTACAAATACACATAAAGCATCACGACAGGCCACCACAGATTTTGTGACCTTTTAAAGTGTTAAGATCGGGATTTTGGGTAAGAAATACTCTAACACAATGCATCAATCTTCCCAATCCCATGAAGGCTGTTTTGAAGACAGGACTGGGACAGAGATTGAAACCGTTGGGTTGACACCATGATTTGTTCCTGAGTCTGGATGACTGTGCCAGATGTAGGTGAACAGCGGGAGCACTCATAACCACGTGTGCCGTTTAATCACTAAGGTCAATAAAGTGCATAATGGGAAGAGGATGAGGATTCCCTTTAGAGTTTCCTAATATTTGCTTCATTGAGCGCAGAGCCTGATACCTCTATGAAGGAGGGTTTCTGGTGGAAGGCCAGATGACTATGCCAGCTGAAAGTCTCATGCCTCAATGATGGGGCTATAGAACGAAAAGCCATGCCTACAACTAAAACAAATCCCAAGGGGGAGGGTTCGATTCCACTCCTTGACTCTACCAGCTTTGGGCCTCTGCATTTTAATAATTGCTGCATGCCTTCCGATTATAGTACCTTTTCTGCTCTAACAATATCAACCTCCTGTATTGCAATATACATCCTTCGAAAATTATGGGCCCTCTGTTTGGGTTGTGGAGGTCATCAAATTGAAGACTGGCTGCCAAAGTCAGGGGAGTATGCTGCAGACTCGCATGTAGTGCAAGGATCCAGAAATTGTCTCGACATCCAAAAATAATCTCTCAGCACAAGGCTCTATCAGTTTGAGTTAATGCCTCCTGTAATAGAAACATTAAAGTTTACAGCACAGAAGGAGATTATACAATTCAACCTATCTGCAGCTGAGATTTATAAGATCAATCCAAGATAATGCTCCTTATCCCACTCTCCACTCCACTAGCTTCCACCCAAGAAATTATCAGCTAAAGATGGATTGTACAGGATTTAAAGGCAACCTTTGGATGGCAGGAAGCAAAGAGTTGAAATAAAAAGGGACAGTTTAAGATTGTTAGGTAATGATTAGCGGTGCTTTTGCGGATCGTTACTTCACTCTAGCTTTCTGAATGAGTGCTGCAAATGGGGAAACCTGCTCATGCTACCTATGATTCTTTATCCTCTTTTGATGATCAGCAAGTTTTCCCAGTACTAGCATTTATTTGGAAAATAACACCATCAGTCTAATTGACCTGAATTTGTTAATAGATTACTGTATGTCCAAGTTTATAGATGATACAAAACTTGAAGATATGTGGAGAAGAGAGCAGAACATTACAAAATGTATAGCTAGCTAAACTGAGTGGGTGGAACAATAGCAGATATAATTTATAACAAAAAAATGTAGGGTAGTGCACTTTAGACTTCAGAAAGACAAAAAAATTGTGCAGACTGGATGGGGAAGTACAATTGTTAAATGTTCAAAGGGATTGTCATGAAAAGCAGCTTTGCAGATGCAAGTTATGACCAAAGAGGATTTGTGTCACAAGAGGTATATAGTACACTAAGGCAAGAAAGTGCAATAGCAATTATTCAGAGTGTTGGTCAGAACTCATTTGAAAAATGAGGCCTATATTTCTTAATACATGTTCTCATTACAGAGCGTTACTTGCCAGGAATGCCTGTTGGGAAATTGTGGCTGTGCTAACCATGATTTTCCATTTATGACAGGATATATTAGACTTGGAGAAATGTGAGTTTAAACTGATAAAGAGGAGTTGTTGGATAGCAATCAAAAGTAAGGACCTGGGCTCATTTCCCTGTTCTGGAACTTTGGACAGCTGTAACAATTCTGCTGCTGCCATATTTAAGCTAACACAGCCTAACTTTCTGACAATTTGTTCACAAAATGAGCTTTTTTTAAAAAAGGGCCCAGAAATTTCAGAATGTGGATTTATTACTAATAGCCTTCAATACATTTGCCTCTATAGCTAGGCAAGTGACAAATAAAAGCCAATCGAGATTTTTGTTCCCTGCCCTGAGGCCTTGGCTACATCCAGTGTTGGTGAGATTGGTAGTGGGAGCATTTCAGTGGATCGGACATAATTCCTACTAGGTTGAGTACAACTTTCATCAAATCCATGTCTTTCTACGGTCAAAAGATGAGGTCCAAACTCGACTATTACATTTAATGTTTGCAAAATGATTCTTTAATGAAGTCCAATGTCAGTTGAGGAAATCTCAGTCATCGAGTTGGATTGAGTGCTGATTTTAGCTTTTGCGTTATAACTTTTACTGATTGGTTTATGTGACCAGGAAGCATAAGATTTTTGTTTCTTTCATGTACAACTGTTCTGGATGTAGGTTTGCTCGCTGAGCTGGAAGGTTCGTTTTCAGACATCACCATTCTAGGTAACATCTTTAGTGAGCCTCTGAATGAAGCCCTGGTGGTGTAGCCCACTTTCTATTTATATGTTTGAGTTTCCTAGGGTTGGTGATGTCATTTCCTGTGGTGATGTTATTTCCTATGATGATGTCATTTCTTGTTCTTTTTCTCAGGGGATGGTAAATGGGATCCAAGTCAATGTGTTTGTTGATAGAGTTCTGGTTGGAATGACATGCTTCAAGAACTCTCGTGTGTGTCTCTGTTTGGCTTGCCCTAGGATTGATGTGTTGTCCCAGTCGGAGTGGCGTCCTTCCTCAAATGCATGTAAGGATACTAGTGAGACTAGTTTCACGTCTGAAAACGAACCTTCCAGCCCAGCGAGCAAACCTACATCCAGAACCTCAACCTGAGCTACAAATCTTTTCAAAATTCGCTATGTGCAACTGTCAATTATCATTAACAGCAACAATTTGCATTCATTTAAAAGTCAAATTTCCCTTGGGGCTCTGCAACCCCTAACTTCAGTGGAAATCCTATTTAAGCACATAAAGCGGAGAGAAGACAGAAATATTGACGAGAATGTCCATAAGAGAATTCTTGGTAAGAACTTTAATATGCAAGATTACCCCATGATGAAATGATATATTAAAAGGGTTGATCAAAAGTTTGTTCAAAATGGCACTTGAGAAAGATTGGAAGCGAAGATGTTTCAAAAGTAGTGACATGAAAATGAAGGAGGGACATGTAGTACTGGTGATGGGGAGAGGCATGATTGAAATGTATTTGTTTTGGTTTGTTTTGGTGGTGGCTGGATGGCTGTACTCAGCAATGGAGTGGATTTCCCTTGTTTTACCTACAATGACTGTTTAATGAGTTTGCTCAAACTGTGACCTTTAGGGCGCTCTAGTCCACACAGATTGGACCACTAACACATACAGACCAGGATTTGCTGTCAGTTTTTAATACAGTTTACTTATATATCTATAGAGGGGTAAAACAAAAATATGTCTGTAGGAAATGGCTTCCTACTGGGAGGGAGATGGGTTATCAGCCTCACATTATCCCATCTTTTATAGGCTCTCTGTTTGCAGACTGCATCCTTGATGATGCAAATATGACATTCCATGGGTCCACACGAGACTTTGCGAATCAGTCACTGAATTTACATTTACACTGTCATCTTTTGATGACAGAAGTGCTCTTTTGACAACCACGGGCTAAAAGTTCAATATATTAGTGAGTACTTAAGGACTATGCTGTATGATCATGCCAGTGACCAACAACGCTCTGAGTTCCTCACAGTTGGTTTCAGAGGAGAGAGTAGAAAGATAGATGAAGAGGTTAAGGAAATTATTTTATCATTTCATGAGATGAGAGCATCTCTGGTGAGGCTATCATTTACTGTCCATCCCTAACTTTCCTTGTGAAAGTGATACTGAGCTGCATTCTTGATCAGTCCATGCTGTTTGGCTTCACCTAAGGAGAAAGTGAGGGCTGCAGATGCTGGAGATCAGAGTGTGGTGCTGGAAAAGCACAGCAGGTCAGGCGGCATCTGAGGAGCAGGAGAATTGACGCTTCGGGCATATGTCCTTCATCAGGAATGTGGACCTAAGGAAGTGAAGGAACAGTAATATATTTCTAAATCAGAATGGTTATGACCTGGTGGGGGATTTGCAGATCTATCTGCTGCCTTTGTCCTTCTGAGTGATAAAGGTCAAGGATTTGGAAGGTGCTATTCAAGGGCAATATATCTTGTAGGTGACACATATGTTGATACTGTGCACCTTTGGCTGATGTGGTGGATGCAGTGTTGATCAAATGAATTATTTTGCCCTGGCTGCATTGAAATTCTTAAGTGTTGTTGGAGCTGCACTCAATCAGACAAGTGGAGAGTTTTTCATCACAATCCTGATTTGAGCTTTGTAGATTGTGGGCAAGACCTGTGAAGATATGAGATGAGTTATTAGCTGCAGAAATAGCAAACTGTAGCTTTTTCTATTTGTAGCTGCAGTAGTTATAATCTGTTCTAGTTGAGAGTCTCTGCTAAAAGGTGACCCACAAGATGTTGATAGTGGGGAACTCATGATGGTAGTACAGTTGAATGTCAGATGGTAAGGTTTCTATTCTGCTGTGCTGGAGATGATCAGTGTCAGGCACTTGCATGCTGGGAATAATTCTCCCCACTTATCAATGGAAACCTGAATTCTGCCAAGGTCTTGCTACACACAGACATGGATTACTTCAACATCTGCAGAGTTTTATATGTTATTAAATGCTATAAAAACCTCAGTGAATATCCCTATTTTCTGAGCTTATGTTAGGACATTGATGAAGCAGTTGGAGACAGTCCTAGGACATTACCATAAGGAAAGAAATCGGAGGAATTAAGATGGGGTTGAGTACTTTTACTATTTATAAATTATTAGATTTGTCAGCCATTTTGTTACAGGATATCAAGGCTCAAGAATAGAACTTGTCCATTCAGATTGGGCAATGGATAATTAAACCAGCTACGTGCAGGATTAATCTAAAGTCGGCATCCATTGGATTTAAAGGTATGAAGATATGGTAAGACAGGGAAAATGAATGGAATTAGGCAAATTTTCAGGAGATAAAGATCCAAAAGATTGGGACATGGAAGGCATAGATTGAATCAATAGGTGCAAATCTATAATACTGAATGGATCCTAATCCTTTTGAATTGTGTTCATGTGCATCATGCTGCCTCGACTCAAACACGTTTCTTCCTTGCAGTCTTTGGATTATATTTTCTCCAACTGATTTCTGTGACTAGAATGCACATCATTTTGTTGAGGGTTTTGATGCTTTCAAGTTTCTTTAGTGAGGAATATAATACTCTAAATTCCCATTGGTGCATACTTCGTCCCTACTTTTATGCTGAAATTACACTGGTTTCTTTAGCCATGTTAGTCAATATCAATTTATTTCTAAATTTCTCTCAACTTTGTTAGCACAAGTGCAATCTAATGTAACAAATCAAACCTACTGTAAAGTGGAAAGTTCACATTTTCACACTGAAAGAGGGTAATCAAGTTTCAAACCGTCTAAACCTTCTTCATGTACACTGGGTTAAAATTCTTACTTTGAGTGCAGACAGCAAACTGAGTGTAACTGGCATTTGTTAGTTTGCTGGAGTGAAATTGAAGTTCAAGTTTCCACTCAAATGTATTTACATAATCATACATATGAATGCTTTCCTGAAGCAGTCTTACCAAGTCGTGCTGTGGATAGCAACTGTTTTTTGAAATTATTTGATGAAGTACTCATTGATGAACCTGAGAACAGCAATTGGGTTCGTCTGTTTCACACCAAAGAAAATATGCAGATCTAAAAAAAAGTGTCATTGCCAAGTGTCTAGTACGGTCTGCCACTCCGAGTAACCTGATTTTAAATCATTGAAAATAACTTAGAATGCTGCACTGAACCATTTACAGTACGGTGATGTAACATCAGCAGTAGTGATAATGATGGATAAGGATGTAGTGATTAAATTAGAAATCACACAACACCAGGTTATAGTCCAACAGGTTTAATTGGAAGCACACTAGCTTTCGGAGCGCCGCTCCTTCATCAGGTGGTTGTGGAGTACACAAATGTAAGACACAGAATTTATAGCAAAAATTCTGTGTCTTACAATCTGTTGGAGCTCAGTAGAAACTGCCTGTGACTTGAGAGTCAGACCCTGAGAGAAAACTTGGCAGCAGTGGAAAAAAACAGACACTAAAGCAGGTGTTAAACACAACTATTAAAATGAACCGCATGATTAAGGAAGAGAAAATAATATTGTTCAAGCTTCAATAGGACTTTGGAGGACATTGTGGGTATGGCAGAAGGCTGAGAAACCAGGTCTGAAGACCAGACAACAGTGAACACCAACCAAGAACAACAATGGATTCAAACACAACCACAGTCAAGTGAACAGCTCTAGAGCTTGGGAAGGCCATAAGGACTAACCTATAATTCCCAGAGTTAATCCAGGAGATTAACAGATCACACCAGACTCAGGAATGGGAGGTTTGGAAGAAAAGATTAACAGATACAGAACAATTTCAGGCTTGGACAAAAATAAGCAAAATTGCCAGGTCAATGCATTACTGCAATTACAAATGATACAATTACAAGACGGGACATTGATGAATTAGGGTATCATATCAAACAGTAGGGGTGTTCAATGCACACTTAAGCACAGGAGAAATGTAATAATAAAGTAGGCAGAAGTTAATAAGGTCGGCCGAAGCTCGGGGACAGTCTGGGTCTTTTCATATACAATAAACTAACTGGCAGAAAATTACATAAGGAGTGGTTAGAGGCAGTTAAATCACAACCTGACTGTAGTCAGCATTTCTGAAGCTTTTTTTACAAGTCAATAGAAGGAAGGTCCACTGTCACCATTGTCATTTTCACCAACACTGCATGATCACTTTATTCAAGCCCTGTGGAGAAGAATATGGAAGAGAGTGAGCTTGGGCAATAAGTAGTGATATCTTGAAAAGTTTCCATATTACAAAATAGGAGGTGCTGGTCATCTTAAAAGGCATAATGGTGGATAAGTCCCCAGGACATGATCAGGTGTATCACAGAACTTTGTGGGAAGGTAGGGAAAAGATTGCTGGCCCCCTTGCTGAGATATTTGTACCATCAATAATCACAAGTGAGCTGCCAGAAGACTGGGGGCTGGTTAATGCGGTGCCATTGTTTAAGAAAGATTGTAAGGAAAAGCCAAGGAAACTATAGACTGGTAAGCCTTACATCAGTGGTGGGTAAGTTGTTGGAGAGAATTCTGAGGGATAGGATTTACATGCATTTGGAAAGGCAAGGACTGATTAGAGGGAATCAACATGTCTTTGGGAAATCATGTCTCACTAACTTGCTTGAGTTTTTTGAAGGAGTGATCAAGAAGATTGATAAGGGCAGAGACGTAGACATTGATGAGGCTTTGACAAGGTTTCTTGTGGTAGACTGGTTAGCAAAATTAGATCACATGGAATCAAGGGGGGCTAGCTAACTGGATAGAAAATTTACTTGAAGGTAGAAGACAGAGTTCGGTGATGGAGAATTATTTTTGGACTGGAATCCTGTGACCAGTGGTGTGCCACAAGGATCAGTGCTGGGTCCACTACTTTTCAGATGGAATTTGATTTAGATAAATATGAGGTATTGCATTTTGGAAAGGCAAATCAGGGCAGGAATTATACAGTTAATGGTAGGGCTTTGGGGAGTCTTGCTAAACAAAATGGTGTAGCCGTATAGTTCCTTGAAACTGGAGCTGCAGGTAGACAGGGTGGAGAATAAGGTTTTTGGTTCCCTTACCTTCACTGGTCAGCACATTAAGTATAGGAGTTGGGAGGTTGTGTTGCGGTTGTACAAAATAATACTTAGGCCACTTTTAGATACTGGTGTTGGTCTTGCTGCGATAGGAAAGATGTTGAGAAAGTTGAAAGGATTCAGAAAAAATTTGTAAGGATGTTGCCAGGGTTGGAGGGTTTGAATTTAGGGAGAGGCTAAGTAAGCTGGGGAGCTTTTCCCTAGAGCATTGGAGGTTGAGGGGTGACTGTGTAGAGGTTTATAAAATCATGAGGGGCATGAACAGGGTAAATACCAAAGTTTTTTGGCCAGAGTAGGAGAGTCCAAAACTAGGTTTAAAGTGAGAGGGGAAAAATATAAAAGGGATCTGAGGAGCAACTGTTTCATACAGAGATGTGTATGGAATAAGCTGCCAGAGGAATTAGTGGAGACTTGTACAATTACAACAATTAAAAGGCATCTGGATCGGTACATGAATAGGAAGGGTTTAGAAAAATTTGAATTTAGGATATCTGGTCAGCATGGACAAGTTGGATTGAAGAGTCTGTTTCTGTCTGTATAACTCTATGACTCTGTGACTCAAAGACAAGATCTCATTATACGCATAGACTACTACTTCAGATGGATTGAGGTAAACTAACCACACAAAGTTATATTAGATATGGTTATAGAACCAGTCTAGAAAATCTTCTCATTATTTGACATTCAAGAATTTGTGGTCTTAGACAATGGACCATAGTTACAAATTGTATTCCAAGAGATTTTCAAACTGATGTAATATTCACACTGCAGTTGGTTCAGCCCACTGTCTTCAAATAAGTCAAGAAACAGAGCAAGGAGTTTGTACAATCAAGGCGGCATTGAAAAATGACAAGGACATAAATCGTCCACTTTTAAGCTACATATTCTTACTGCTACATAATGGATTACCGTATCAGGGATACTATTGGGGAGGAGATAAAGAGTGCAACTTCCAACCCTATTTCAAAAGTTACAGCCAAACATCGTTAAGAATGACCATAACAAAGTGAACCGACAAGGATAAAACAATGAGACAACCAGGTTAAAAATATTAATGCAAGTCATACAAAAATGAAGACTTGCCAGAGTTGCAACCCAGTATGGAAAAGATCAACAGATAGAAGGAATCACAGAAAAAGTGTAACAATCAAAGTCATATAGTTTTGAAGCAGACTAAGGGATTAGAGTCTGGCAGGGTAAAGGAAGAGTGGAGAGCATTTGAGATTAGAAATGAGACCACAGCAATCAAAGAGATCAGTCAAAGCACTATGAAGACTGATGCTGTAAAGTCTGATGTTTTGGGGGATTATCTACATGAGGTGAATTAAAATTTGTGGGGATGTGCAGAGTAATGAGACTTCAGCAGAAGTGTAATGATAATTGTATTTAAGGATGGAATATCAATGATGATTTCTTATGATTTTACAGATTAAACTGAAAGGAGGAGAAGCTCTAACAAAGCATTGAAAGAATGCGTGTGTCTAATAAGCTGTAAGTAAAACATTCTTACAGAAAGTATCAAGGGCTCAGAACATAGCAGTAGAGATTAATTAGTTAATGAAAGAATGCGCATTTACTAGGTCAATTGGCGTACACAAATCAATTTTTTTTAGTGAATCTGTTATTTTGATATTTATGAACTTTTAAAATTGTTTTTATTATTGTCTTTGCACATAAAACAAAGAAGCTTGGTTTAAATACACTTTTTAGATGATTACAACTCACCATTTTCATTGTTGTGATTGGGGACAGAGCCAGATTTGTCAGCAGAGTTACTTTCAAGGTGACACTTTTAAATCAGCTTTGAAAATCAGAGAAAATCAAAACTTGCACTTTAGATTCCTTGATGTTTTAGTGGAAAGTAAACTGAAAGTTTTATTTAAAAACGGAAAGAACTGTGGATGCTGTAAATCAGAAATAAAACCAGAAGTTGCTGGAAAGATTCAGCAGGTCTGGCAGCATCTGTGAAGAGAAATTAATGTTAACATTTTGGGTCCAGTGACCCCTCCTCAGAACTTTTATTTATCAGGTTTAAGAACATACATTTGTGAGAGCAAAATGATTACAGTGCGCTCAAAGAAATTGAAAGTAAGGAAGGCCTCAGTGGTAATAAAATGATCAAAAACACAGAAAGTTTCAATAAAATGCCAACCAATGACAATAGACAAAATCTTATAGGGACATGAGCAGTGTGGACATTGACAAGATTTGTAGCAAAAGTGGGCTCCAATGAGGTCTATCTCAACATTGGGAGGGCCTAGTTCCATCTTTTATGCTTTTGTTGAGAGGTATAACATGAATTTTACTAGGCAGTGATGAATTGACAAATAAAGACGATTATAGTTTGCTTATTAATGCTGCAACTGTCTCATTAATGTTCAGCTTCTTATCTTACTAAATATATCTAACAAACTAGATATCAAAAAATCTCCATGTGAAACCAGTGACTTCAGCTTGTTACTGACCATCCTCTATGTTACTCAGCCCCAAATGGCATCTCAGGGCACGAACAACAAGCATCAGCTACATGCAACCCTGGTTCAAGTGTACTGGTATCTGACATTTGACAATCCTTCACCACCTTCTTGGCATCTCCCCAATAGTCTTGCAGGCTACAAGGGGAGAGCAGTGAAAGGCGAGAACAAGCACCAGCACCCAGCTCCCAGATTTTACCAACCTGCATCTCAGGGCTGCTCACTTGTATAGTATTTTAGTGCCTAGCTGCATGCTAGGCAGCACATATGCCTTGGTTTGCCTTGTAATGTTGTGTCTCCTTCACCAAACTGGTGCACATACTACACCCAGGGCTATGGGGGTACAGATGATACAACAGCTGGAAATTTGTTTCTGCAGTTTTGGCTGGTATGGTGGGGTGGGGAATGCAGGGGGTGGGGGGACGGTGGGGAGATTGGTGTTGGTGTTGGCGTTGGTGGTGATGAGGGTGTTTCCTGCAGTATGATTCAGACTAATCAGTGCTGTATCATCCTGGTGTGCTGTGCTGCACTGTGCACAAATGGAGCAGGCAACAAGACAATGTGATAGATGCTGAGGAATCTATCATAAGGGAGCACAAAGAGAGGGATGATGACGTTAAACTGAAAAGATTCTCCTTGTGCATGAAAGAGCTCAGTTGCATTAATTCCAAGAAGGCAGATGAGACCTTAGGGACATTCAATTCCAGTAGATGGCCTTCATTGTCTATCAAGTTCATTATGTCAGTATTTTGTTTGCAGAAAGACCAGAAAGAGTTATATAAACCCCCCGCCCCACCCCCACCCCAAGCAGTAGACAGGCTGTGGGGCAGAAAGTAAATCAGGAGATAGAAAAGACATGTAAAAAAGGCACTATTACAATCATCATCAGAGACTTTAATATGCAGATGGATTCAGAAAAGCAGGTTGGTAACAGATTCCAACAGTAGGGATTTGTATAATGTTTACAAGTTTGTTTTTGGGAATGGCTTGTGATAGAGCCTATGAACAACCAGGCAAAGTTGGATTTGGTGATGTGTAATGAGGCAAACTTGGTCAGGGAGATTAAGGTGAAGGAAGCCTTAAAGGACAGTGACCTTAATATGACAGAATTAACCCTGCAGTTTGAGAGGGAGAAGCCAGAATCAGATGTAACGTTGTTGCAATTGAGTAGAGGTAACTACAAAGACATGAGGGAGTTGTTTGGAACATAGGCCTAACAAGGAAGATGGTGGAGCAGCAATGGCAGGAGTTTCTGGGGGTAATTCCGGAAGCATAGTGGAAGTTCATCCCAAGGAAGAAGGAACATACTATGGAAACCAAGGAAATCATGGATGGCAAGGGAAGTCAGGGTTAGCAGAAAAGCAAAATAAGTGCATCCAATGTGTTGAAGTTTAATGGGAGGCCAAAAGATTGGGGAAGCCTTTAGAAGCCAGCAGAGGGCAAGTAAACAAGCAGCAAGGGCAGGGAAGATGAAATATGAGAGTATGCTAGATAACAATATTAAAGAAGATTACAAAAGCTTTTCTAGATATATAAAGGATAAGAGAGAGACAAGACTAGACATTGAACTGCTGAAGAATAAGGCTCTAGAAATGCTAATGGGGAATAAAGAAATGGCAGAGGAACTGAGTAGGTGCTTTGCATCAGTCTTCACAATGGAAGACACCAGCAGCTTACTGGAACTTCAGGAGAGTCAGGGAGCCCAGGTTAGTGCAGTGACCATCCCTAAGAAGAAGATGCTGGGGAAGCTGAAAGGGCTGAAGGCAGATACATCATCTGGACCAGATGGATTACACCCCAGGATTCTGATGGAAATTGTTGAGGGGAATTTGGAGACATTGGTTGTGATCTTTCAGGCATCACTGGAGTCAGGATGTGTCCCAGAGAAATGGCTGCTGTAACACCTTTGTTTAAGGAGGGAGAGAAGCAGAAGACAGGAGCCTATAGCTGGGTTAGCTTGACCTGGTTTGTTGGTAAGGTTTTAGAGTACATTTTTAAGGATGAGATGGAGTAGCACTTGTAAGTGCTTGGTAAAATGGGGCTGAGTCTGCATGACTTCACCAAGGGGTGGCCTTGCCTGACAGATATGTTAGAATTCTTTGAGGAGTTAATGAGCAAGGTAGACAGAGGAGAGTCAGTGGATATGATCTATCTGGATTTCTAGAAGGTTTTTGACAAGATGCTGCAAAGGAGGCTGCTAGACAAGCTAGGACTCCATGGTGTGAGGGGCAAGGTATTGGCATAAATTGACTGACTGGCAGAAGGCAGAGAGTGCGGGCAAGGTGTCTTTTTTAGGATGGCAGCTGGTGACTAGTGGAGTTCTGCAAGATTAAATGCTAGGCCCACAATTATTCACATTGTACATTAACAATATTGATGAAGAAACTGAGGGCATTGTTGCTAAATTTGTAGATGACATTAAAGAGAGGTGGAGGACAGGTAGTGTTGAGGAAGCGGGTAGGCTGCAGAAGGACTTTGGCAGGCTAGGAGAGTGGATAAAGAAGTGGCAGATGGAATACAATGTGAGAAAGTGATACAAGAAGTAGAGGCATAGACCATTTTCTGACTGGGGAAAGGCTTCTGATGTCTGAAGCACAAAGGGACTTGGGAGTACTAGTTCAGGATTCCACTAAAGTTAACATGCATGCTCAGTTGGCGGTTAGGAAGGCAAATACAATGTTAACATTAATTTTAAGAAGGTAGAATACAGAAGCACAGATGTACTGCTGAGGCTTATAAGTTCTGGGTAAACAAGTAGGAGGCTGGAAGAATGTAACAAGCCAGGCAGCATCAGGAGGTGGAGAAGTGAACATTTTGGGTGTAACCCTTCTTCAGGAGTGGGGATGGGTATAGGGGGAGCTCTAGATAAAGGGGGAGGCGGGGGCAGGGTGGTGAAGTGGGGATAGGTGAAGACAGATAAACAGTACGACCTGGTTGGTCAATAGGAGGAATGAATCTGGTAGGTGGCAGGGAGGAAAGGAAAGGAGGGGGAGGGGCTGGGAAGGGAGTTTATTTGATTAAAATGTTGCAAATACATGATCAAAATGAATATTCATATATTCCTGAAATTAATTTAAAATGAAGTTAAGATCATTTTAATTTTATTTTCACTTTTTCTCACATATAAATGTTTTACAATTGATGCATTTGCTTTCCCCAGAATAATTGCAATGGATTTTGCACTTCCTTTCATCTGATGTCACTGATTACAGTCTGTGGCAGGAAAGCAATGATAAGAAGGGAGAAAAAATATGTACAATTGTCAAAAATCTTTAAAAAAATGTTGAAGGCACACAGGAAATCAGAAACAAAAAATAAGACAGTTGATGTTTTACATTATCTCCTGCACTGAAGTCATGCCAGAGTTTGGAACACTGAGCATCTCTTCTCTTTGGACAGTGACAGGCAAGTTGTTAGAAGTTTTATCAAGCATGGGAGAGGTGGGCTTTTGGTGGATATGGGGAATTCGGTCTTTTAAAGGGTGTCATTGGATTGGGATCCTGATATCTTTCTCCAAAATTCCAGGTTTCACTAACGGCATGTTTACAGATAAGTGGGGAATTCTCTTGCAGTTTTCGAATCCAAATAGGTCATAAGCTGCAGCTTTAACCAACTATTTTGGCTTTAACTGCCAATAAGTCGATCGTCTGAGATGTCAGCAGCTCATCTGAGTCAATTATCTGAGGGCAGGATGGGGAATCTTTCTTCAGTGAAACTGAAAGGTTGCAAAGGCATTGATCAATGCAAGTGAAAAGATTTTGTCATGGCCAGGTAAGGGGCTGGTATAAACAGTGCTTCTTTCGAGATTGCTTTCAGTACCTGACAGTTGATTCTTAACTGTCTTGCACTTCACTGACCTTCAACTCCAGTTCCCTGCTGTCATTCTTCACCACAGCATGAAAGCAATTTCAGCAGCTCAACCTTACACCTTTAATGAGGAACAGGAGCAAAGGCAGCACAAACCTCTTTCTGCTCAAGTACACATGACCTGAGAGTGCAGAGGTCCTGCGCTAATTAGGTGAAACCCTCATCAAGATGAACAGGCAGAGGATCAGCGCTTTTGAGCATTAATGCCTCTGGCGACTCAGGCTTTCATCCCAGGTTACTGCTCATACCTGCAGCTTCCTGAACCAAGACCAATGAACCACCTGGCCTTGCATTGATGATGTACAGATTCTGTCAAAGGAAGGATTTAACAGTATCCCAGCTCGAGTCAGAAACAAGGATTTCGGAGGCAGCAGCAACCATAGGAATTGTCAGGAGACCTGGGAAGGCAGTTGC
Organism: Chiloscyllium plagiosum; assembly: GCF_004010195.1. Lineage (NCBI taxonomy): Eukaryota > Metazoa > Chordata > Chondrichthyes > Orectolobiformes > Hemiscylliidae > Chiloscyllium > Chiloscyllium plagiosum. The sequence goes on along the minus strand of NC_057710.1, from coordinate 112,123,880 downwards.
TCCAGCCTTTCAGTCTGATCTTGCTGTGTGTTCTGAGGGACTGACTGACTGTGAAGTGCTGTTTTAGAAGAAGAGTCCAGCCTCAGGGACCATAGAAATGTACAGACAAGTCAGCAGCTGGGGGACTTGTCTTTGAAGAAAGTGCACATTATAAAGGCTCAAAGATAACTTTCAAGCCTGTATTAACATTCCCATTAATATGCATACACTTCAATCTTTATATATTAATGTAACTTGTTATTCTGCTTCAGAGTCTACCAGTTATGCATTGGCATTTTAAATAGATCACTTTAACCGGACAGACTTAACACTGGATGAACCAACTTCATGTAATACCAATTGCACCACTGAATATGAATCTTCCTCGCTGCCAATGGCGTGAAAGATAATATTTGTGAAGATTTCCTCTCTACAACATCTCTGGTGAATGAGGAAATATGTTTTCTCAAATCATGTTCTCTCAGGGCCCATTTGCTGTCTCACTAGAAATGTTGCAGTTACAATATGCCTGCACTAAGCAATTGGATATATTCTTCCTCATACTGGTGACTGGGCAAAATCTCTTTTAATTGCATTTTCAACAACTGCCCTGGGGGCATTAGAAACCACACATGCAATGGAACTGGATAAAGATGGAGATCGCATTTATAAGGGTGACTGGTTCTCTTTCCATTAACAAACCTGTTGGGTTTCGTAACAATCGTGCCAACCTACATCTTATCAGAATTTCTGCAAATTAAATTTCACCACTCATTGTGGTGGGATTTGAAACCATGGTTTTTAAGCTACCAGTCCTGGCCCATTACCAAAGATACGAGTGCAGTGGGACAGATTGGATAACTGTGAGTCTGTCTTCAAGAGACTTGGAGGTGAATAGCTACATGAGAAGCCTGATTTTAAAAACAAAGGAAGAAGGACGTTTCAGAAAAATTGTAAATTCATTCATTGCTAATGTTCACTTTATAGTATATAATATAAAAATAAGTTTAAGTTATGGCAGAGCAGCTCATCCAATTGGAGTGCCCATCTATGGCATATGGAAAATCATGGACATTTCATAGGGCTGCAGAGGTATGACTAAAGTATGAAATGAATACTTTCTATTTGTTTTTACCAACAAAGCTACCAGCTGTTACCTAGGCCATGGTGACAGAGGAGGAAACATTCTTACTAGATGGTTTGAAATTGAAAAGAAGGAGGCACCAGGTATGTTGTTGGTATTTAAACTTGACAAACGTTAACTTCTGCACATCCTGATGCTGCCTGGCCTGCTGTGTTCTTCCAGCTTCCCACCTGATAAAGTACCTGGGCCAGACAAGATGCAGCCAAGGATATTGAAGTGAGAGTGGAAATTGCAGTGGGACTTGCTATAATCTTTCAGTCTTCCCTGGATTTGGAGGTGGTGCCAGAGGATTGGAGAACTGCAAACATTAAACCCGTGTTCAAAAAAGTTTGTATGGATAAACCCAGCAATTACAGTCCAGTTAATTCAGCTTCAGTAATGGGTAACCTCCCAGATACAAATATCTGGAATAGAACTAATAGTCATATGTGGCTTAATTAGAAAAGAGTTGGTGTGGATTTCTTAAGACAAAATGATGGTTAACTACCTTACTGGAGTTTTCTGAAGTGGTAACAGGAAGGGTTGATGAGAATAATGTTGTTAAGGTGGGGTTCATCAACTTTCAAAAATGCCACATTAAAGTTTTAGTTTATGGAATAAAATGAACAGTAACAACTTGGATCCAAAATTATTGAGTGATAGGAAACAGAGAGTAGTGGTTAACGGATAATTTAAAGTCTAGAGGAAAGTTTGATCTGCTGCGGTCAGTGCTGGGTTCCTTGCTTTTCCTGATATATATTAATGATCTGGATCTTGGTGTGCAGGGGACAATTTCCAAATTTGCAAATTATACAAAATTCAGAAGCATTGTAAATGTGAGGAGATCAGAGTAAACTCTTCAAAAGAGTATTAATACAATTGTAGAGTTGGTGGATAAGTAAGTGGTAGAGAGTGTACAGTACCCTCAGGCTTTAATAATAGGTACGTGGAGTACAAGAACAGGAAATTATGCAGAACTTACATGAGACACTAGTTAGCCCTCAACTGGTTTATTGTATATAGTTCTGGGCTTACACTTTAGGAAGGATTTGAATGCATTTATGAGAGTGCAGAAGAGGTTTGTGACCAATATTCCAGGGATGAGAAACTTCAGTTTTGAAGATATATTGGAAAATTTGGGATTGTTTCCTTGCAGAGATAAAGCTGAATGGAGATTTGAAAGAATTTTTAGAAATCATGACAAGTCTGGGCTACGTAAATTAGTGAGAAACTGTTCTCACTTGCAAAAGAATTGAGAACCAGAGTTTTAAATCGTTCTGCAAAAGATGCAAATATACGGTGAGATAAATCATTCTCATATTGTGTGTAGTCAGAGTCCAGAATGCACTATCTGGAAATGTGGTGGAGGCAGATTGTGGTTATGATTGAGGCATTCAAGAGGACTTTAGGTAGTTATTTAAATAGAGATAATGTACACAGCCATGGGGCATGTATGGAAGATGATAGTAAATCATGATGCTCATAAATTGATAGTTTTACGACATGGGATAAACCCTCCTGCTTAATTTAAAACCAGCAACACTGAAAAGATTTATCCCTTTCAGTAATCTGTAAAACTTTGAGTGGCCAAGGACTATTTAAAGTTATTAACAACTTTGTTTCTTAAAGTATAACAGAGAATAATTAACTAACAACTATGGGGTATGTGTAGAAGATGATATTAAATCATGATGCTCATAAATTGATAGTTTTACGACATAGGATAAACCCTCCTGCTTAATTTAAAACCAGCAACACTGAAAAGATTTATCCCTTGCAGTAATCTGTAAAACTTTGAGTGGCCAAGGATTATTTAAAGTTATTACCAACTTTGTTTCTTAAAGTATAACAGAGAATAATTAACTAACAACTATGTACAACTCCTTTCTCTAACCTGTCTTTACCTTTCCTTTCATAATACTAATCTGATAAAACTTCCAATTACAATTTACAAAACAAAACTTCTTATCTCAAAACCAGGCAGCTTTTGGTTTTCTGTGTCTTTCGGTCTCATTTTCTTCTTTTTGCGGATTCTGCTTCACAGTTTACTGATCAATAAAGATACCTTTAAGAGAGCTATTTTCTGGGCAGTGCGCAGGTTTCTCCTGCCAACTGTTGAATTTTCCCCTGTCTTCTACCCCAAAACATCGGATTGTGTCATTGACTTTTAAGATTGTCAATATAGTCAATTCAAATTTGATTAGAATTTGGTATTTCTCAGGGTATAATTTAAACTGATTGGCCTAATTCAAATCTGTTTTGTCATTTCCAGGCAACCAGCTACCCCAGTAGCTGGACCACATGCTACATTGTGTCTTATTGAGAACACTTGGTGCTGTTACTGCTAGCGTTTACTCTCTTAAAGGTACAGTACACCCATATCTTCATAACAATAGGGAATGCTGGAGATTAGTAATGCAGGGTAAAGGGATGGTGGCTGAACTGAACAGATATTTTGTGTTGGTTTTCACAAGAGAGGGTACAAGTAGCATTCCAGAAATAGATGTAAATCAAAAATTGGAAGGGAGGGAGGAACTCAAGCAAATTACAATTGTCAGGGAAGAAATGCTGAGTAAATTGCTGGAATTATAAGTTGACAAGGCCCAAGATCTTGGTGGATTTTATCCTAGAGTCTTAAAAGAAGTAACCAATGAAATAGTTGATGTGTTGGTTTTAATTTCTAAAACTCATTAGATTCAGTGAAGGTTCTTTTAAATTAGAGGAAAGCAAGAAACTATAGGCCAGTTAGCTTAACATCTGTCATAGGGGAAATGTTAGAGGCTATTATTAAAAACATTGTAACAGGGCACTTGGATAAGTTCAAGCTAATCAAACACAGTCAATATGATTTTGTCAAAGGGAAATTATGTTTAACTAACTTATTAGAGTTCTTTGAAGCAGTAACTTGTGCTGTTGATAAAGGAGAACCAGTCGATGTATTATAATTGGATTTCCAGAAACCATTTGATAAGGAGCTACATCAAAGGTTATTGCAGAAAATCAAAGCCTATGGTGCAGGGAGTAACAAGGTATCAAGGATATACGATTGGCTGGCTAACAGGAAGCAAAGAATAGGAGTAAATAGGTATTTTTCAGATTGGCAGATGGCATGAATGTTTTGTCTCAGGATCGATACTGGGCCTCAGCTTAGAAAAGTGATTTGGAAGAAGGCATGAAAGGTATGGTAACTAAATTTGCTGATGACACAAAGATAGATAGGAAAGTGAGTTGTGAAGAAAACATAAGGAGTTTGCAAGAAAATATAGATTAATTACGTGAGTGGTCTGACAAATAGGAAAGTGGCAAATGTGGGAAAGTGTGAACCTGTCCATTTTGGCAGAAAGAATTTTAAAAAGCATATTAGCTAAATGGTGAGAGAATGCAGAGAGACCTGGGTGTCGTGTTGCAGGAATCACAAAAAAAAACTAATATGCAGGTAACTTTTTGTGTCCATATGTAGGAAGACCTGGAGAACAGTCAGGATTGAGCTGATAAGAATTAAATAACCTTTGCACTATAATAATGAGGTGATCTCATTGAAGCATACAGGATTCTTCCAGAGCTTTACAGGGTAAATGCTGAGAGGACATTTCCCCTCTTGGGAGAGTCTAAGACCAGAGGCATAGTCTCAGAATAAAAGGATGCTTATTTAAAACTGAGATGAAGAGGAATTTCTTTTTTCAGAGGTTTGTGAGTTTTTGGAACTCATTGCCACAGACAACTGTGGGGACAGACTCCTTGTGTATATTTAAAGCTGAGATAAATAGCTTCAAAACGTGTTGTGCTTGAAAAGCACAGCCACTCAGGCAGCATCCGAGGAGCAGGAGAGTTGATGTTTTGAGCATAAGCTCTTCATCTGGAACATTGATGGTAAGCTTATGCTTGAAACCTCGACTCTCCTGCTCTTCGGATGCTGCCTGACTGATTGTGCTTTCCCAGCACCAGACTTTTTGTCTCTGATCTCCAGCATCTGCAGTCCTCACTTTCTCTTGAGGTAAATAGATTCTTGATAAATAAAGGAATCAATGGTTACAGGGAAAGAGGTGGACTTGAAGGATGTTGAATCAGCCATGATTCTATTGAATGGCCAAGCAGGATTGAGGGACTGAATGGCCTACTCCTGTTGCTATTTCTTACATTTTTTTGGTTTTAATGTTATGTTTATTGTGAGGGGAATTCAATGCAAGACAACGAAGGCTATACTTCAGTTATGCAGAGCATTAGTGAGACTACATCTGGAGTACTGTGTACAGTAATGGCCATCATACTTGCTGAAGGATATCAATACATTGGAAGCAGTTGAGACAAGATATTTACAAGATTATTACTTGGAGTGACAGATTCCTTTGCAGAAAGGTTAGATTGGCCTGTATTCTCAGGAGTTTAGAGGAGTCAGAGGTAACTTAGTTAAAGCATATTATATACAGAGGGATTTGACTGGGTGGATGTTGAAAGAACCTTTCCTTTTGTGGAAAAATCTAAAATTAGGAGTCATAGGGGTGTCCATTTAAAACAAATGAGAGAACCTTTTCTCCTCTGAGATCTGTAAGTATTTGGGATTCCCTTCCTCAAAATGCACTGATGCAGAATGTTTAAATAGATTCAGGGTAGAGATTGATAATTTCATGATTACCAAGGGATGAAAGATTATTGGGGATGTGCAGCAATGTAGAGTTGAGACTACAATCAGATCAGTTGCAATCTTATTGAATGATGGACAATGCTCACAGAGCCAAGTGGCCTTGTTCAACTATTTCTAAGTTTGTGTTCGTTTATTTGTTTCGAGAGTTGGTGCAAACATGAGGGGCCGAATGGCCTCCTTCAGCACTGTCACAATTCTATGAATTTGGGAAATGAAGGTGCAGTGATTTTTCTCTATGCTGCAAAACTCTGTTAGGGACACAAATTCTCTCAGCACCACACATTGTGCTTTATCTCTGACACATTTTCTCCAGTTGCAATTCATTCCACATCAGTGTTGGAGGGCTATCTGAATTAGCAGCTAGTAAGAGGGAGCCTGTTAAGGCAATGCTGGGAATTCTTATTGGTGCTGCAATAGGAATATCAGGAAATCCAAAGCTTCAATAGTCACAATTAAACCTCCTTCTGAATGCTTTGTTCAAGACGGAGGGTTCAACAGGTAAGTGCAATCAATCCACTCAAGATCCTTTCCCTTGACCCAAGGCATATGGAATTTTCCTGTTTTTCCTAAAGCTTGTTGCCACATGGCAGCCCTGACAATCAGTGATCAGTAGATTGGATGAAGGGGAAATCTATCAGGGCCTGGGCCTCACTTACACATTAACATCTGCATTTGGTGGGGGAAGGAGTGATGAGGAAAGGTCTTAGCGGTGACGAGAGGAGTAACATCTCAATTAGTGAGCATCACTCGTAGAAATTGCATTCACTTTCCACTGTGATCCCACCTAATTACTGGTGAGATTGTGGAGGTGATCTCACTCCAAGAACTATTTTTACTTGATCATTTACAATAGGATTTTCTTTATTTTTTCCCTTATATGTTTTCTTTAATCTGACATTGAGAATGAAATCATAAAACTGAAAACTTGTGTGCAGGGCGGTACCCTTGCATATGCCTCTGTTGACAGTCTGGACACTTGACTGGATAGAAGCATTTTAAACTCAGCTTGATCTCAGTTGGCAGAGCTGTTTAAATGGTGAACTATATCTGCATTATGGCCTAACTCTAAATGAGTAATGTGAAAATTATGAGGAAGTCATTTGGCATTTTGATGTTTCATATTTCTGTATTGAATAGATCAAGAGGTAATTCTGGAGGAAATACTGTCCTTTGAAACCACAAGGAAGTAACATTATAAACATAGATGGCGACTGGCATTGTCTCGCGCTCCATTTTCAACTCTCTGCTGACCTGAAAGGTATATGATGGAAGGCACAATAAATTTGTCAGCTGATAGTTTTTACGACTTTGCAAAAATGCGGTGAGTTACACCTTGGAATTGAAATTACATCGCCCCCTCCAATATTGAGGTCGTGATCAAAGTCAGCAACTGATGCTGTAAACAAAAAGTAAATCCATTTTTCTTTACTGCAAAATCAATGTTTATTTATTTTTTATTTTTAAACTGATAAAATTAATTGCAATCCCAGTAACTTTGATCTGATAAAATAAGGATGTGATAAATGTGTGGTTGATCATGTTAATATATTGACTGTCAGTAGGGGATGGCAGCCTCTCTAGCTGCAGCCATTTTTCACTTGTGGAGACAGTAAGGTGTAATAAATTCTAATCTGGAGTGGGTTGCTCTCAGCTCCCTGATCATCCAGTAAAAGCCTGCAGTATTTGGCCAATTCTATAGCATTTGTACAAGTGGATTCAGCAATGAACCTAACCACCTTTGGTGAAGCTTATTGATACCATCTTGTATTAAATACTGCAACATTTTTGGTGAGTGTAGCTGGATGAAAACAAAACTTGAATGGCTTAGTGCAGATGCCTGTTCTGCATATAATCACAATAAAGAAGAACAGCTAATAAAATGTGGAATTTCATTAACATAAAACATGCAAGATAGATTTTATGATTTTGCACTTCTAGTGTTATGGAGTCCTGTATTAGAAATATAATTTCCTAAATTCTCCCCTTGTACTTACAGAGATATTAGAGTCTCTTTTTCAACCAACTTCAAGGGGATAAGTAACATACCTTTCTTTGATTCTCCCTATCCATGCATGGCAAATTTACAGCAATGTTGCTCAGTGGTAGCACTCAAGCTATATAACACCAATTGTTGGTCTCATGGAGAAATTTGCCGAATATCCTTTGTTACCTTTTCTTAACTGTAAAATCAATAAGGCTGCAATACTACTTCTAGAGACACTAGGCTCTGCTCAAAGAGATGGGAACACTGGATATCTCGATAGTGCGTGACTTCTGGATGCCGCAGAGTCCCTTAACTACCAAAATGTAGTTACATACTTTCCCATGAAATGTGCAATGCCTGTTTTTTTTCCTGACAATTAGATTCCCTACAGTATGGAATCAGGTCATTTGGTCCAACAAGTCCACACCGACCTACTGAAGAGTAACACACCCCTGACTAATGCACCTAACACTATGGACAACTTAACCTGGCCAAATCACCTGACCTCCACATCTTTGGATTGTGGGAGGAAACTCACGCAGACACAGGGAGAATGTGCAAACTCCACACAGCCAGTCACCGAACCTAGGTCCCTGGCACTCTGAGGCAGCAGTATTAACCACTGAGCCACCATAACACCCAGGATCAGTAACAGGGTCAGTACATACATTCCTAATAACCACTAGCAACATGCAAAGCCGACACATTGTGATGTCAGTTAATGTCAAATTCTGATTTGACACCAGAGCTGCTCTTTCAGAACTTCATACTCCAGCTTATGACCGACTTAACCTCCCACAGCCAAACACATGTTCATTAATGAAGGAACACCGGCAGTGCTATTTAAAAGGAATCATCTACCCCTTAAAAACTACTTGCTATGTTATTTCTGCTGGTTGTTGTAATTTTACTCATTTTGGTTGTTTTGTCCTGCAAAACTGCAATTGGTGTGTTCTTCTCAAATCAGCTGCAAGATAAATGAACTGAACAAATAGACCACCACATATTGTGTTCATCGATCACACCAAGGCATTCAACCATGTGAGCAAAGTTGGTCTCCTTAAGCTGCTGAGGAAATTGACTGCCTGCCAGATCTGATCAATGCTCTAACCTGCTCTTTCCTGACAACATAATGGGTAAAGGCAGCTCTGAAGGAGAAGCACTGAAATATTTTAGATCTACAGTGGGGTTGCTGGCACCAACATGCTTTGGGATATTTTTCTCTTTGTTTCTGTCCTGTGCTATCATGTCCTTAGCAGAACATGCTTGCTTACACGTAGAGCCATAGAGTCATACAGCAAGGAAACTCTTTGGTCCAACCAGTCCATGAAGACCATAATCCCAAACTAAACTAGTTCCACCTGCCCTTTGAAACATTCCATAACATGAGAACTGAAAGCTATTCAACTTTGTTTGCCTGCGGCCTAAGACAATGCTGCATTAAATCCTCAAGATGGAGTTGCACGACTCTGATTTTACCGCACTTGGTTTGACCACCAACATCAGAAAATTGTTTATAAGAAGCTTACAGTTTATAGGAAATGGTTTGACTCATGTTGAATTATCTTTTTGGGACCTTAGAGTTTTGTAAACAAATCAACTTCTTCTAGACTTGGATGGAATCCCTGTTCGAAGAAAATGAAAAGAAGCTACACAGATCAGGACAACTGCAAGAAGAGGGAGGAGGAGTTGGAATTGGGCTTTCACATCAGCAGAATATATTTAAAGGGCAGAGCTGTTGGAAGAGAGATTGTTAGTGTCCCTTTGTCCACTGGCCCACAGAACTATAATCTTTAGTGCATGCATTCTCTTATGGCCCAACCCTGTTAGTTATCGTACAGCACAATATTCAGAATGATCTCAGTACTGTCTGCGGCCACAATATAAATTTGCTTAAGGAAGTAATATTAGGTGCTGTGCTGATGTGTACACCTAAATCAACAGCATGGATCACATTCACCACAAGGAAAAGGTATGAAATAAGTAGACTAGGTGCAATTGGCATCTTGCATGCATTTCATGAATAAGCATGGTTTAATCCCTGCATCTGTTCTCAATGGTTATCACTTTAACACTCATGAGTTCTAAAGCTATCAGCCCTACCAGTCCTTACTAGCAATATAAAATCTACATTATAACAATGACTACACTTCGAAAACAATTATATAATTGGTTATGAAGGGCTTTGGGAGTCCTGAGGTCTTGACAGGTGCTACAGAAATGTGAGTCTTTTATTTCTGTTTATAAATTTCCTAACCATCTACATGCTCTAATCACATGCCCATTGTGAAAATTATTTCTGTTTTTCCATTTTGTAAATAATTCTAATTTCCTTTGTTTTCTCTGAATATTTTGACGGTGAAGCATTAAAAATGGAAGGCTGCAGCTTGCTTGCATGATTGTGTGACCATCCAGCAACCTGGAATGTACCGCACAAGCCTTATTACATGGAAAAAGCTGCACGTGCTCTGTGGTACAAAAATATTTCAAGGCATTCAGCATGGAAATGTCTGACCTTGTACAGCAATGAAATTTTAAAGGGAATATTGATGCAAATCCCATTAAATTTGAGTCTTCTGGAGGAAGGTTTACAGAGTTCACTATTTGGAGCAAATCTTTATAATTTTCATGCTGAACATCATATCTTTTTAGCCTAAGGTTAGACCTGTGTTTTCTTATTTTCCACTTCATGATTTTTATCTCTCCTCCCAAATTTCATTCCTCCAGAATAGCTGTGTTAAAAAAAATACTTTATGTCTGCTCTTACTTTCCTTTCAGTTTATATTTTTGCTGTTTCTGATCTATGTTCCTATATCATTTTATTGTGAGCGCTGGTCCATAGATTTACCTCAAAGGAAATGCAGCAGACCATAATGGGCATGAGTTCATTTAGCCTGCTCCAGACTTTGCCATTTATTATCTAAGTTTCCACAGTTCATTAGCTGTAACTGGACTAGTTCATATTCTTTGACACATTTCTTGTTTAATTTACGTCCATAATCTCCCTTTATCATTACCTCTCGAGTTGCCTGTCTCATTTCTCCCAGCCCACATTCACCCTCTCCTCTTCAGTCCATGAAAGCAAAGCTGTCCAATCTGTGGCCATCACAACAGATGCTGTTAATCATTGCTCGATCCAATATAAAATAAGGCCTGATTCTGGTGGGTTTGACTTCAACAGACCAGAAAATGGAGCAGGATGTAAAATATGCTACATACTTGAAGCTGCTGTTAGACTGCCCTGGTCCTGAAGTAGGGTTACACCTGAAACATGGACTCCTCCACCTCCTGATGCTGCCTGGCTTGCTGTGCTTTTCTAGCCTCCTGATGGTCTACCTTGGATTCCAACATCTGCAGTTTTTTTTGACTCCTCCCAGTGATCTGCAGCTTCAGGCCCTATTGGAATGGCAATGGCTGAAGTAATGTTGGTCTCCTCAGTTTCTCTCATGACAGTAGAAGATGGTTTCACAGACCAGATTGCACAGGAGCTCACGCTGAAGAGTGAATCTACATTAGAGCATGGGAAACTGCTGTTGTATTATTGCACAGATCCCAGAAAGGCACTATACCTTTAAGTCAGCCATTCGACATCACAGCATGTGATACATGAGATCTTATTTTACTCTGTTCATTCAGTCAATCGGTTAGCAAGTGGTAAGGCAGTCTGCTACCAGTTGTCTGTTTGTCGGCAAGTCAACTCTGGATATAATGCAGTGGTAATCTAAACAAGCATCTAACCCAAGCTATAAATGCAAGTCAGCGATATCATATCAGCACACACAGTCAGTTATTAATAAAATTTAAGGTATCTGTCTCAAAACAAATGTGATTCTCTGTGGTACATGTTGTGTGGACTGAGCACAGCACTACCAGTGTCCAGTAGCACTGGCCCTCCAATGGCAAGTAGAAGGAACACTGGTACAGAGAATAGATCATCACACATGAACAATGGAAAGGATTGGGCGACTGCTTATTTCCAGTCATAGATTATTGAGGACTCTAGATTTGTACTCAATGGAGTTTAGAATGATGAGGGAGGAATCTGAGTGAAACTTACGAGATAGTGAAAGGCTGGATAGAGTGGATGTGAGGAAATATTTCCACTATTAGGAAAGATATGGACACAGCCTCAGAGTGAAGGGACAACCCTTTATAACAGAGATGAGGAAGAATTAAGCCAAAGGGTAGTGACCCTGTGGAACTCATTGCCGCAGAAAATTGTGGAGGCCACATCACTGAGTGTATTTGAGACAGAGAAGGATATGCTCTCAATTAGTCAGAGGAATCAAGGGTTACGGGCAGTAGTCAGGAGAATGGGGTTGAGAAACATGTCAGTCATTGTCGATTGGCAGAGCAGAATTGATTGGCTAAATGGTCTAATCCTATTACTATATCTTATGATCTTAATGGCAGAGTCATGCTGGGACAAAGAAGGCTATTATGTGACATGGTGGGCAGTGGTTCAAAAGAATATTTATTTGCTAACAGCAGTGAGGGATATCAGACTGTGGTATCCAGGTAGACTAAAACTCTTGTTCAAGACTTAAAACAGTATCTAGTCTCCGGTGCTCATTGAAGCTCTCATAAAAGACTCCACTGTGTAGATGTTCTGGTTCCTGTAGTTCAGAATCATTTGGTGCCAATGTTGCTTCATAAACCATCTTAAAATCTTCAACTGAAAAGTTGTTAAAATTGCAGGTGGTGATGATAACCCATATGGCAAAACCCCACCCAACCTTTTGTGTAAGGAAAGAAGGTCTTCAGCACCCAACTGTCCTCTCAATCACTGGCCTGGTACCTGCTTGGCTCTCGTTGGACTACCTTCTGTTTGTGCTCAGGGTGGGAAACATCAGGTCATCAGCTTCAGTAGCTACCTAGTTGCAATTTTTCTTAAGTGATGAGGAAGTGTCGCAGGTCAAAGGAGAATGATACTGTGGCAGCTTGCTGAATATTGGCATGAAGGAAACTGAGTGATGTGAAGAATTATGAGCATATGGCTGTGGAGTGTTCTGTGCTTCAATGCAACATGGGTGGCATCATTACAAATTGGGAAACCAGCAATTCAGTTTCTCTGCATCATCTGGTTGTCATGCCAAAGCAAATAGAGTAGTTGTTTGTGACGGTGGATATCAGTGCGTTGCTGTGCATATCATCTTCACTTTCTATGGTTTATGTTGTAATACATTGCTGTGACTGTATAAATGGTGTTATCCAGTCCTTCTTTAAAACAAGTTGGACAATTCCACCCAGAATGTTATGAATGGATTTGTCTACATGTCCCACAGTACTGAAGCAGTCGAATCACTATGAATACAAGCAGATACCAATATAAACATTTCAAGTTCATTAGGAAGCAAGTTACAATAACCTTTAATACTAAACAATACTACCTCGAGTCCTATTTGGCCGCTTAAGCTTAGAATACTTTCCGAGTCTCTTGTAGATTTACACAGCTGCATTCTCTTTGGCTCTGTCTTTGGGTCTGCAAAGCTGTTTTTCTCTCTCTCTCTCTCTCTCTGTCTTTGTCTCTCTCTGTCTCTCTGTCCCTCTCTCTCTCTCTCTCTCTTCCTCTCTCTCTGAATGGTCAGCCTTTTGCCATGCTAGTCTCCTCATAATGTCTCAAAATGGACCAAGACTTCGGGCTGCACGTGAACCTTATTTTTATACTTTTTCTGGATGGCTTTCTGAAATTTTCTATAGTTCTAGCCAGTCAGGGAGACTCACTTAAGAGTTTGAAACAGTGCCAATCATTTGAATGGGATCCTAACTGTTTGTTCTTTGCTTAGCAAGACCCTGTGCCTTTCTATATGGGCCGTCCTTTGTTTGGTGGATAAGTAGTTGGGGTATGTCTGACAAGGATAAATGTTACCTTCGACATTATGCTAATGTCATTAGCACCTGGTTGCTAGCATCTCTTGTTATTTGGCTAAGTTAGCAATCTAACTGTGTTTTAGCAGCAAAGAAGCAGCTACAACGACAGCAGGTAAGGATCTTCATAGCCACAAGCAGATCAGTACTAATGGATGAATATTGTTTCAAACCTTTGTTCAGAGGATCACATGCCATGGTAACTTTGGAGAAATAAATCATTCTCAGAGCCAGCTCCTTTGAAATATCCCGACAGGACCTGTGGTGCCTGTAGTTATGTTGGAATGGTTCAGACTGTGGTAATACAGTCTAGGCTGCCATGTTGCCTTATTCTCCTTCAATCCTAAGGTTAATATTGTTTATATTCCATAATAACAGCAGAGAGAGAGAAAGAGAGAGAGAGATTTGCATCTGGAGGAAGACAAGCCTTTCCCTGAGTATATCTGAGTGTGGGAGGTGAGAAGGCAGTCATAGAAATAAACATTTCAGCTTGGATGTAGCAATGACACTAAGTCAAAATGTAGGCAGGTCTCTGTATGAGTAAAGTAAACAGAAAGAATAAGAAAGCATTTTGAGATATTAGTAATCAATAAGTGAACTTTGGATCCAATGTTAAAGGGGCTGCATTCTTCTTTCGTCTGCAGGTAAGCTTACCAACTTGCAAAAGATCTACAGGATCACTGATTCATATTTGACTTATTATTCATTCTGGTTATATGCTATAATTGGCAAGGTCAGCACTTAAAACTGTACTTGAAGAAGGTTGTGGTGCTATGCCATTTTCTTGAATTACTGCATTCCATGTGGTGTAGGTAAAGGCTGTTAGGAAGGGAGCTCCAGGAATTTGATCCAGTGACAGTGAAGAGACAGTGATGTAGTTGCAAGTCAGTGTAATGTGTGGCTTAGAGGGAACCTTCAGGTGATGATGCTGCCATGCTACCCCTTGGTCTTCTAGGCGGTGGGGGTTGTGGATTTGCAAAGTACTCTCGAAGAAATCCTGACAATGCATCTTTCAGCCAATACAAAAAATAATGTTTGTGCCCTGTAAATGGAAGGAATACATGTTCAAGATTCTTAATGGATGCCAATGAAAAAGGCTACTTTGTTCGAGATTACATTCAGTTTCTTCCAGGTAAGTGCAGAATCTTTCATTATACTCTGAATTGTGCCTTGTCATTGGTGGACAAGCTTTGGTAAGTCAGGAAGTATCTTAGTCACTGTAGAATTCTAAGTCACTGATTTGCTTTCACAGCCATAGTATTTATGTGGCTTGCCCTGTTAAATTTCTAATCAACATTGATAGTGTGGGATTCAGCAGTGTCAGTGCCATTGAATGCTAATGGAGGTGGTTAGATTCTCTCTTCAAACATAAAACATTGTTGGAGGTGATCATTGCCTAGCTTGTGTGGTGATCGTATTACTTGCCACTTAACTTGTTTGGGTCTTTTTGCAAATGCACACTGAATGCTTCAGTAATTGAGGAGTTGTGAGTGAAACTGAAAACGATGCAATCATTTGCAAATATTATCATTATTGATATTGTGACAGAATGATGAAATTTGATGGAGCAACTACTAATGGCCCTAGGACCCAACCATTTGGAATTTGTACAGTGTTACACTAGACTGAGATGATTGACCTCCAACAACCACAGCCATCTTCCTTTGCATAAAGTATAGCTTGTACCAGTGGAGAAATTGCCCCGAATTCAGTTTTACTTCAGCTCCTTGATGCTATTCTTAAATGCTTTGTTAATGTCAAGGGAAATAATGACTCATCTTTAGTATTGAGTTCTTTTCCTCCAATTTCAACCAACGCTATAATAGGGTCTAAAGCTCTGTGGTCCCGAAACTGAACATCGGTTTAACTGCATAATTGTCACTTGTTATCATAGAAGGTCATGACACCTTCTATCATTTTGCTGATTAAAAGTATTGATGTTACTGTGAAGCTATGTGCAGTGCTGCTCTGGTTGAAAATTCCACAATATATTGTCTCCAAGAACGGTCTCTTAAAATACTTACAGATATTGACAATGATTATTTGTTTGCAAATGTTATTGTTATAACCAACACAAAGTAATGATCCTATTAGTAGCTACCTTTCTAATATCATTATAAGACAATAGTCATTCTGGGAACTTTTTGGGCAACAGTGCACATTAAGTTATTAGATTTAATATGATCAGACAAAGCAGGCTAGCAAAAATATGACATCAGTATCAGGTTTTAAGATTTGTAAAGAAGGCAGCTGATCGAAACAAGATAGATGATGCAGCAATGCTCAGTTGAGATAACAGTGACTTTGACAAGAATGGAATGCCTTTAAATTCATCTTAATATGAAAAGGAGCCAGACATGCCTCAGTGAAAGAACTGTACTTGAGACATGCATTTAGTGATGTTCTTATTTGTTCAAGATACAGCAGTTTAAAAGCAATGAGAGGACAACAGGAGGTCAATCAATTTGAAATGTCTATCACTTTTCAACCAAATTACAAGCACACTTTTATAGACAGACAAAAGGCCTTCAGCAATTTCTGAAAGAAAACTTGCACACACTTCAATTATATTATTTTATTTTTCCTTCCCATTGTGTCAATCAAGGTAGTAACCAATTAAATTCTTATCTCTATGAACTCTTCAATTGTAATACATGTAGAAATTAAATATTATAGAGGGCACAAAATCACAATATGCCAAAAATCTGCTAAAGAAAAGGAGGAAAGATTTATATTTGTTCATTCCTGAAAATGTGATGACGTTTCATAATGCATTATTATTTGAAAACTTGGGTTCTGAAGTAGAGGTTTTTGATTTTCACTTCTGTGAAGGTGACTTTATTTTAAAAGTTCAGAAACTTTTTTTGGCATTGAGTCTAAACAGCCTTTCCAAGAAATCAATGATTTAAATAAATTACCAAACAAGCCCCCTGATGAAATCATTGCTGAAATAATTATTAAGTTGTTTTACAATCCAGAAAGCAACAGTTGGAGAGGGCCCAACAAACAAGTCCACTTCAGAGAGAAAGAATACCACAAGCAGTCTAATTTTGGATGCTTCTAAGCCACTGAAACTTGATAGAAGTCTTAAGCTGTTGGAGTAGTTCAAATAAACAGGGCTGGGAAGAGCCTTGATTTTTTCTCAGAATTCATTGAGTTAGCTTGTTTCTGTGGATGTCAAGGAGAAATAGTAATGGAGAGAATCACATCTAGCGAATGTGCAGAAATTAGCAAAAAAAATGTTTTTGACCTTGTCAGTTAAGTGAAAAATTAAAGAGTGAAGATAAAAGTGGTACTTCACTGGAGTGGAGTGCCTTGTAAAGGATACTGCTGGGAAACAATGGCTGAGTTTTTGTTTTGCCGTTTATTAAAAGATCTTCCAAAACTCTTTTTATATTTAGTTGTATATTTTTTCTTTTGTGTAAACCATCTTATATTCTTTTGTTAAAAGTACAGAGACAGCCTCATGTAAGCATGTTTAGTGACTGATCATGATGGTAATCAAATTGGAAATAAAACTCTTATGGTCTATCAAATCAAGTTTCACTCTGGGATTTGATTTGGCTAATATTAACATTAACTGGGATCATCAGAATAAGTATTCAGTTTTGGCTATGTACCATGTTAATTATATGAATTTCCTTGCAAAAACCTCTTTCAATAAAAAAAATTATTTCTACACAAATGAGCATTTGTTTTCCCAAAATCCATAAATTTTGGTTATCTAATATAAAGCATGTTTGTAACAGAGTTGACAAATACATTTGACACTTTGCACAGTTCTGCAGTGACAATACTGCCAAGGTAATAATAAGTGGAAAGGACTTTGGTTCAAGCTTCATTAAATTACTTAAACACTTCGTGAGTGCATCAATATGATTTAACCTGCAGGTTAATTATCTCTCCATTGTCTTTGACATTTGGCAGGCTACAATATTCCCTTGCAATTAACAATATTTTTTCCTTCCTTTGGTAATAGAAAACAGCAGTAGAAATCAAAGAAAAAGACAACATACTATCAGAATTTTATTATCAAAACAACAAAGACCAATCTGGTGAAATCTGCCGGGAGAGAGAAACAGAGATAATATTTTGAGTCGAATATGACTTTCCTTTGGAACTGAGCAGGGCTGGAATGGGACAATTTGGGGAGCACCTCCACTCTGACCACATGGAAGACACTGACTTTCTAGTTGCTTGCTATTTCAATATAGCATCTGGCTTTCACACTGATATTTCTGCCCCAGATCTGCAGCAGTGTTCCAGTGAAACCTAACTGAAGCTGAAGAATTCAACACCATCAAATTTGTTGTCCATTTTGATTACACCCCTCCCCCAGCTGACCCCCATCCTTAATCTGTGTCTTCCTTGCCTGTGTTTGCTCTCATTATCTATTTTCTGCTATTAATTTCCGCCATTAACACCTAGGCTTCACAATATCACTTTTCTATTATAATGGCACTCCCTTTGCCTTTTGCTCTGAGCAATCTTTTCCATCTGATTCACTTACTAGTCTTCCCCCATTCACTTTTCCAGCCTGTTTCCGTTTCGAAAAATAATCATGTTGAACTTGAAACTCTAAGGCTGTGCCCAAGCGTTCCAGACTCTCCTACCAATGGAAACATCTTCCCAACATCTACTCTGTCCAGGCCATTCAGCATTCAATTAGATCTCCCCTTTCACCACACATGCTTCCAGACCTGCTGCATTCCTTCAGCATTTTCTGGCTACTTTTTCATCTTGCATCTATAAGATTTTGCCTTTACTGTAAGAGCTTTCAATACTCTATATTGTCTCATGTGTCCCCTATGTCTTTGTTTTATGAAATGTCTAGTTAATGTCTGTATTTTAACTGGTCAATTTTACCTGTTAAGGTTACAATATTTTATCATGACTCAAGTTTATATTGATTGCAATCTCTCTTTATGTTTTTATATGGAATAATGATATCACAGGCCATGGCAACTCTCTGAGGGAGTGAGCCACTTAGTTTCGTTCCCATGCCCCTTCATTTAAATATTAAGTTTTCAGTTGTTACACTTCAGAACTCACATCAACACATAAAACTTCAGACATCAACAATTTTTTAAAAACCCCAAAATACTATAGAATGCTTTTTAATTGAAAATATGTAAGAAATGGCAATTGTTGATTTTCATTTGTTGTTAAGATGGAACTGTTTACAGTTATTCAACTTTGTGGTCTTAAAGAGACAGATCACATTGAAGAAAGTATTATCTCAGCAAAGTAATGAGATAGATCCTCATCTGATAAATGGCATGTCATCAGATCACATGGGGGTAATCTTAACCCCAAAAATGGTAAGTTTATGTCAGGTGAGACATAACAATCTTACTATCAAACTAAACCACTCTCCAACTTACCCAAGGCAGTTTCAACAAAAAAGAGGCAAAATTGTTCCAAGGACAATGCAATTTCTTTTCTTGCACTTCTTGTTGTCCAAAAAGAACAGCAGTGCTTTCTTCCAACTCAGCAAACAAACCTTCCTCCCCACAACTGGATCATTCTCAGTGACATCAAAGACAATAACCACAGAATTTGAAATCCAGAAATTTATTGCCCAATGTTGGATCACTGGAGGTCTGAAAAATTAAATTGCGTATATACACTCACTGACTAATTCAGTTTGCTACATAATGGACTTGGAGGGCCTCATCTTTACAGGATTTTTGTCCTGGCATCTTTTATTAGGAGTCAAGGATTAACCATGGGCCAATTGATTGATCTATTGAATTTAAAAACCTTTATTTATATTTTGTGAAACAAAATTATCTTTCATTGAACAGGTCAAAATAATATTTTTATAATAAGTAAGGTAATCTCATAGATCTATTTGAAACCTTTTGTTAGGAATTTTAGTTTTCTGTTTTCCTCTAACTGTAGCAGGGTTTGTTTTTAGCGAGTTTCGAGAAGATTTGTAGCTCAGGTTGAGGTTCTGGATGTAAGTTTGCTCGCTGAGATTTGTTTTCAGACATTTCATCATCATACTAAGTAACATCATCAGTGAGCCTCTGGTGAAGCACTGGTGTTAGCGACCCACTTTCTATTTATGTGTTTAGGTTTCCTTGGGTTGGTGAAGTAATTTGCTGTGGAGATGTCATTTGCTGTGGTCATGACATTTCCTCTGAGAAAAAGAACAGGGAATCTCATCACAGGAAATGGCATCACCAACCCAAGGAAACTTAAACACATAAATTGAAAGCAGGTCACTAACACTAGTGCTTTACCGGAGGCTCACTTATGATGTTACCTAGTATGGTGATGAAATGTCTGAAAATGAACTGTCTGGCTCAGTGAGCAAACTTACATCCAGGGTTCATTTTTAAGACAGTGTAGAAGGAACAGTTTATAATGAGTTAAACTTGGGTTCACAATGTGTTTAAGGAAAACCTAGGGGCAGATTTTAATGCTCGTTTCAAACATGGCCTACGAAATGGCATCTAAAAGGCTCAATTAATTGCACCTTATCCTTTATCGCAATTCTAAGTCAAAATAATATTAATGAAAGCAGCAAACCAGTTTCTTGTGTAAGTTTGTGACATTTATAATTAATAATAATTAAGTCTTAAGTCATCTTAGTCTTCACTAACTTAAATTCCTTTAAATATAAAGCTCAATATTTATGATCAAGCAGAACCAGCACAGCATCATAAAGGGCAAATTATGCCTAGATTTCTTTGAGATAGAACAAGTAGGATAAAAAAAAAAGAAGCAGTGGACAGCAGAGATTTATTCTGAAGAAAAAGAAGCATGGTACAGGGAGGATGAGGCAACCCTGGCTGACTCGGGAAGTCAGGGACAACATAAAGGCAAAAGAGAAAGCATATAATGTGGCAAATGGCAGTGAAAAACCAGAGGATTGGGAAGCTTACAAAGACCAACAGAGGGCAACAAAAAAGAAATGAGGAAGGAGAAGATTAATTATGAGTGTAAGCTAGCCAGTAACATAAAGGAAGACTGTCAGAGTTTCTTCAGATATATAAAAGGCTAAAGAGACGCAAAAGTGGATATAGGGCCACTGGAAAACGTCACTGGAGCGATAGTAGTGGAGAATAATGAAATCTTCTCAAGGGGGCAACTAGGGACAGGGGCAGTAAATGCAGCTCACCGCCACCTTCTCAAGGGGGCAACTAGGGACAGGGGCAGTAAATGCAGCTCACCGCCACCTTCTCAAGGGGGCAACTAGGGACAGGGGCAGTAAATGCAGCTCACCGCCACCTTCTCAAGGGGGCAACTAGGGACAGGGGCAGTAAATGCAGCTCACCGCCACCTTCTCAAGGGGGCAACTAGGGACAGGGGCAGTAAATGCAGCTCACCGCCACCTTCTCAAGGGGGCAACTAGGGACAGGGGCAGTAAATGCTGGGCCCAGCCAGTGACACCCACATCCTGTGAATCATTTCAAAACAGGAAGGAAGGTTTATCGAACAGCTTTAAAGTCATCCCAAAGAGGAACTGCGAAAAGACAGAACTTTATCCAATCAGCACACTCAGTCTGTTGAAATATTGCAGTTACATGTTGGTAGTTATCGTTAATTAGTCAGGCCACTGTTGGAATATCGTGTGTAATTCTGGTCTCCTTCCTCTCGGAAGGATGGTGTGAAACTTGAAAGGGTTCAGAAAAGATTTACAAGGATGTTGCCAGGGTTGGAGGATCTGAGCTACAGGGAGAGGCTGAACAGGCTGGGGCTGTTTTCCCTGGAGCGTCGGAGGCTGAGGGGTGACCTTATAGAAGTTTACAAAATTATGAGGGACATGGATAGGGTAAACAGTCTTTTCCCTGGGGTGGGGGAGTCCAGAACTAGTGGGCACAGGTTTAGGGTGAGAGGGGAAACATATAAAAGAGACCTAAGGGGCAATTTTTTCACACAGAGGGTGGTACGTGTATGGAATGAGCTGCCAGAGGATGTGGTGGAGGCTGGTACAATTACAACATTTAAGAGGCATCTGGATGGGTATATGAATA
>NC_057710.1:112083072-112102183 GCF_004010195.1 Chiloscyllium plagiosum | reverse complement strand
CCGACTTGAGGCTGAGGGGGGACCTTATAGAGGTTTACAAAATTATGAGGGGCATGGATAGGATAAACAGTCTTTTCCCTGGGGTGGGGGAGTCCAGAACTAGAGGGGCATAGGTTCAGGGTGAGAGGGGAACGATATAAAAGAGACCTAAGGGGCAATTTTTTCACACAGAGGGTGGTATGTGTATGGGACGAGCTGCCAGAGGAAGTGGTGGAGGCTGGTACAATTGCAACATTTAAGAGGCATCTGGATGGGTATATGGATAGGAAGGGTTTGGAGGGCCGAGGGGTACCACTCTCGGGAGCGGTCATCCACAACAAGCTTTCTTGGACTCTTCATGCAGAAGCTCTGGTTACAAAGGCCCAACAACGTCTCTTCTTCCTCAGACAGCTGAGGAAATTTGGCATGACGGCGAATACCCTCGCCAACTTTTATAGGTGCACCACAAGAGCATTCTGTCTGGATGTATCACTACCTGATTGTGGTAACTGTACCGTTCAAGATCGGAGACAGTTACAGAGAGTGGTGAACTCAGCCCGACAATCACAAGGCCGACCTATCTATAGTATCCATCTACCAGGCCCACTGTCAACAAAAGGCCACCAGCATTCTCAAAGATCCATCCCACCCTGGCAATGTTTTTCTACAACCTCTACCATTGGGGAGAAGGTACAGAATCCTGAACACACGCAGCAGCCAAAAAAGTTTCTACCGTACTGTTGTTAGAATAGACTCACAAACTCTTAACATTTGCCTGTACCTGTGTTTTTATTTTTGCTGCTGTTTATCTATTATTTACTTATTTATGCTACTTGATTAGATTAGATTAGATTCCCTCCAGTATGGAAACAGGCTCTTCGGCCCAACAGGTCCACACTGACCCTCCGAAGAGTAACCCACCCAGACCCATTCCCCAACCCTATCTTCACCCCTAACACTATGGGACAATTTCCCACGGCCAATTCACCTGACCCGCACATCTTTGGACTGTGGGAGGAAACCGGAGCACCCGGAGGAAACCCACGCAGACACGGGGAGAACGTGCAAACTCCACACAGACAGTCACTCGAGGCTGGGATTGAACCTGGGACCCTGGTGCTATGAGGCAGCAGTGCTAACCACTGAGCCGCCCCTAATAACTCTGTGATCTGCCTGTATTTCTCACAAGACAAAGCTTTTCATTGTGCCTCGGTACACAGGACAATAAATTCAAATTCAAATTCATTTGTTTAGGGTCATGGACAGGAAGGGTTCAGAGGAGGATGTGGGCAATTGGAACTGGCTGAGTGGGCACCATGGTTAGCACCGAGCAGTCTGGGCCGAAGGGCCTGTTTCTGTGCTGTATGCCTCTCTGGTTCCAGCTGTGGTTGTCCCTTCTCTGTAACCCCCTCGCCGGTGGGTTATTGCTCAGCAGATCTGAGTGCCAGTCACAAGGGGATGACACATGGATATTATTCCCCTGCCCCACATTCCCCACCCTCCATCCATCTGTCCGTCCGTCCTCGGCTTTAAGGTGAGTCCCACACTCCCACTATTTCCCCAGGCCTTCCTGAATCCTGGCTCGGATCTGCTGGGGGCCTTGGATAGTCCTGAGACCGGCACAAGTGCTGGGAGAGTCAGAGGGAGGTGGACAGGCCCTCTGGCCCATCCGGACTAGCACTGGCCCACAACAGCCACCTCCCCCCTTCGCATCCCACTCCCCCCTCCCAGCACTGGTCTCGCAGCCTTGGCACCATACATCCCTGTCCGTACACTGAGAGCTGCTGGAGCATGGAGACAGGCCATTTGGCCCAGCCCTTCTGTGCTGACCAGACATCCCAATCCGACTTCGTCCCATTTGCCAGTGCTTGGCTTTTCAGTAGTGTTAGGGTTTCTGTCTGCCCCACTCTAGGGGCAGAGAGTTCCAGATGCCAGCCCATCCTCTGGGTGAAAAGGGTTCTCCACACCCCTCTCCAATCTCCTGCTCCTCACCTTCAACCTATTCCCCCCTCTCCCCCAATCATCGACCCCTCTATCAAGGGGCAAGGCTTCTCCCCGACGTTTCCCTCCTCAGCTCCTAGGAATACTGCCCCAGCCCTGTCCAATCCTCAAGACCACTCAATGGAGCTCACTGAGGTGTTAGGGATAGGCCTGAGCCTGGAAACACTCCCTCTGAATTCACAGTGTCCTGTCCTGTCCTGTCCTGTCCGGTTTATTGCACTGTCCCCTCCCTGGATGTAGACTGGTGCAGTGTTTTACCAGAGAAGGACACTGTATATCGGTCCCATCACCATTCCTTCAGTGGGGCTGGGTCCCAATCCTGGAATTCCCTCCCTAAGGGACATTGTGGGTCTACCCACAGCACATGGACTGCAGCGGTTCAAGAAGGCGGTTCGACTGTTCCCTCTCTCTCCCCATCTATTCTGTCTCGCTCTCTCCCTCTCCCTCCCCCCTACCTCTGTGTCTCTCCCCACTTCTGCCTTTCTCTCTCTGCTTCACTCACTCTCTTCCCCCCTCCTTCTCTTGATCTATTGAATTTAAAAACCTTTATTTATATTTTGTGAAACAAAATTATCTTTCATTGAACAGGTCAAAATAATATTTTTATAATAAGTAAGGTAATCTCATAGATCTATTTGAAACCTTTTGTTAGGAATTTTAGTTTTCTGTTTTCCTCTAACTGTAGCAGGATTTGTTTTTAGCGAGTTTCGAGAAGATTTGTAGCTCAGGTTGAGGTTCTGGATGTAAGTTTGCTCGCTGAGATTTGTTTTCAGACATTTCATCATCATACTAAGTAACATCATCAGTGAGCCTCCGGTGAAGCACTGGTGTTAGCGACCCACTTTCTATTTATGTGTTTAGGTTTCCTTGGGTTGGTGAAGTAATTTGCTGTGGAGATGTCATTTGCTGTGGTCATGACATTTCCTCTGAGAAAAAGAACAGGGAATCTCATCACAGGAAATGGCATCACCAACCCAAGGAAACTTAAACACATAAATTGAAAGCAGGTCACTAACACTAGTGCTTCACCGGAGGCTCACTTATGATGTTACCTAGTATGGTGATGAAATGTCTGAAAATGAACTGTCTGGCTCAGTGAGCAAACTTACATCCAGGGTTCATTTTTAAGACAGTGTAGAAGGAACAGTTTATAATGAGTTAAACTTGGGTTCACAATGTGTTTAAGGAAAACCTAGGGGCAGACTTTAATGCTCGTTTCAAACATGGCCTACGAAATGGCATCTAAAAGGCTCAATTAATTGCACCTTATCCTTTATCGCAATTCTAAGTCAAAATAATATTAATGAAAGCAGCAAACCAGTTCCTTGTGTAAGTTTGTGACATTTATAATTAATAATAATTAAGTCTTAAGTCATCTTAGTCTTCACTAACTTAAATTCCTTTAAATATAAAGCTCAATATTTATGATCAAGCAGAACCAGCACAGCATCATAAAGGGCAAATTATGCCTAGTTTCTTTGAGATAGAACAAGTAGGATAAAAAAAAAAGAAGCGGTGGGCAGCAGAGATTTATTCTGAAGAAAAAGAAGCATGGTACAGGGAGGATGAGGCAACCCTGGCTGACTCGGGAAGTCAGGGACAACATAAAGGCAAAAGAGAAAGCATATAATGTGGCAAATGGCAGTGAAAAACCAGAGTATTGGGAAGCTTACAAAGACCAACAGAGGGCAACAAAAAAGAAATGAGGAAGGAGAAGATTAATTATGAGTGTAAGCTAGCCAGTAACATAAATGAAGACTGTCAGAATTTCTTCAGATATATTAAGGGCTAAAGAGACGCAAAAGTGGATATAGGGCCACTGGAAAACGTCACTGGAGCGATAGTAGTGGAGAATAATGAAATGACTGAAGCACTGAGTAATTATTTCACATTCGAGGAAGAAAAGCTTAACATATAAAGAACGTTTGAGCACTCCGGGTCTATACTTGATGGAATTTAGAAGGATGAGGGGGGATCTAATTGAAACTTACAGAATACTGAATGGCCTGGACAGAGTAGATGTTGGGAAGATGTTTCCATTGGTAGGAGAGCTTGGAGTGCTTGAGCACAGCCTTAGAGTAAAGAGAAGACCTTTTAGGAAAGAGATAAGGAGAATTGACTTCAGCCAGAGAATGGTGAATCTATGGAATTCATTGCCACAGAAGGTTGTGGAGACCAGGTCATTGAGTATACTTAAGACTGAGATAGATAGGTTCTTGAATATCGAGACGTGCAAGAGTTATGCAGAGAAGACTGGAGAATGAGTTTGAGAAACTTATCACACACGATTGAATGGCGGAGCAGACTCTGTGGCTGAATGGCCCAATTTCTGCTCCTATGTGTTATAGCCTTATGGGGTTATGTCATATATATGGATTTTCGGTAGGCGTTTGATAAGGGGCCATATATTAAGCTACAGAATAAGATGAGATCCCATGGTATAATAGGTAGTATATTAGCATAGAATAGAGGATGGCTAAATAATAGAAGAAAGAGAAAAAAGTGGCCTTTGTTATCAGCGGTGTGCTATAGGAAGGAGTCAGTGCTGGGCCATACTGTTTGTAACATATATTAATGATTTAGATGAGGAAAGTGAATATAGTATAGCTAAGTTTGTGAATGACCCAAAATAGGTGAAAGGCAAACAGTGAGGATGACACAAAGACTCTGCAGAGACAAGTGGATGGGCAAAACCTTGGCAGATGGAATAAAAAGTAGGGAACTATGAGGTTATGCATCTTGGCAGAAAGAATAGAAGAGCTGAATATTATTTGAACAGAGAAAAACTGAAGAAAGCAATGGAAAAGAGGGATCAGGGATTCTCATCCATGAATCACAAAATATTAGCATCCAAATTCATGTTGGAGGTGGCTCAGTGGTTAGCATTGTTGCCTCACAGCGCCAGGGACCTTGGTTCAATTCTAACCTAAGGCGACAGTCTGTGTGGAGTTTGCATATTCTCCCTTTGTCTGCATGTGTTTCCTCCCACAATGCAAAGTTGTGCAGCTTAGGTGAATTGGTCATGCTAATTTGCCCATCATGTTCAGGGAATTGTAGGATAGGTGCATTAGTCAGGGGTAAATGCAGATTAATAAGGTAGGATCTGGGTGGGATTACTCTTCAGAGGGTTGGAATGGACTTGCTGGGCTGAAGGACCTGTTTCCACACTGTAGGGATTCTATGATTCTTCTCTCTGAGGATAGCAAATTTGTTGAATTCTTTACTGCAGACAGCTGTCAAGAATGGGTCATTAAATATGTTCAAGGCCGAGATAGATTTTTTTTTAACTAGTAAGGGATTCAAAGGTTAGAGAGGGTAGGCAAGAAAGTTGAATTGAGGGTTATAGATCAAGCATGATCTCGTTGAATGATGAAGCAGACTTTCTGGGCTGAATAGTGTACTTCTGATCCTTAGTCCAATAAATTTATTCCTCTAAAAAAAACTTACATTTGTCCTAGAGCACCACACTATTGGTCCCATGTAACTTAGCTGCTCAATCCAATCCACAGACTGTGTTCAATTATCTTCTTGTTCCTTTCTGGGGAACTAATCAGCACAACTAGCAGTTTTGAAACCATGGTTCATCACCTATATCAGTGAATTGGTTGATTAGTGCTGTATTATGCCTTAGGCCTGGACCATATTATGGGTCTTATGGTACAGTGGTAGTATCTCTGCCTTTGTGCAAGAAGACCTGCATTCTAGTTTCACCTGCTCTATAGGAGTGTCATAACATCTTTGAATAGTTTGAGGGTTCTTATGCCACAGTGTAGGAGATAGCATATTAACATTGAATAGAGGATGGCTAAACAATAGAAGAAAGAGAACAAAGTGGCTTTTGTTGTCAGTGGTGTGCTACAGGAAAGAGTCAGTGGCTATCTCTGAGCCAGGAGGCCCAGGACCATGATCTACCTGCTGCAGAGTTATATTTAATATCTCTTAACAGGTTGATAATACCTACAATGGTGTTTCAAAGCCTTGAGATTAGGAAAATGGGCTTTTTGTGGGACAATGGTAGTGTCCCTTACTCTGAACTGGAAGGCCTGGATTCAAATGCCCCCTTCCTCTCGAGGTGTGATGTAACATGTCAGAATGGTTAATTAAAAATTTCCACAGCCTGCAACTTTAAGACAGCTATATAACACATGACATGTGACACTGGTATAAATGCACGTTTCACCTTTAATCACTCCTTGTGCATCATTGAGTTACAGTTTGTTCAGTCTGTCAACAATGTTTATATAAACTACAATAACATAAGTTGGCACAGAAACCAGAACATTTGTGTAATTCATTTGTGTAGCCTTATAAACAATTAGTGTTGTTAATAATGTTCAAGAAATCTAACTCAACAAGAACCTGGTTTTATTGGTATATATTACACATGCATGCTAACAAACACAAAATGATGAAATGCATTAATGAAAGAATCAGACTTAGCATCATAGTAGTATTCTCACATCTGACACTGAGGGCAGAAACCTGTACACATCATCTAGGTTGGCAATCTTAAAATTGAGCCATAAAGTCATACCACAGCTAGAGACCTTTCAGCTTATTTATGCTAGTTTTCTGTAGAACATTTCAATAATTCTAATATTCCGACTTTATCATTGTTGTCTTGCAAGTTTTCTTTCCTCAAGTGTTCATGCAATTTCTTTTTAAAATCATTAATTGTCACCACTTCCACCATCCTCCTTTGCCAAATCCTAGGTCACTTTAGTAATTTCTTCCTCCTATTCTCTAGCGTCTGTTGCTTAAAAGCAAATAAAAACTCTGTCCCTTAAGGTTTTGACTAAGCATCAGTACATTTTTTGTGTCTAAACCCGCCATAATCCTCCCTCAATAAATCAAGAGGAGGAGATGATACTAAAGTGGAAACCAGTAAACAACCCTGATTCATTTAATTCCTATTCCTAAAACTGTTGGAGATGGTGCAGTGAAACTGCACAGTATAGTATATGTTGTCATGGAATGGGTGATGAAACTGAGGAACTTTGGTTGACAGCCAATTCTGAATCAAATAGGACTGAAACTCTATTGGACTTGTATTTATTAGATGTCAGACTGCATTCATGGAAAAAAATTAGCAATAACTGGGTTGATTTGAAATAGCTGCACTGTTGGCTCTGTCCAGTAAATATTTGAAACTTGTTACTGGTCTGTGTATCGCAGTTACATGCATGATTGAGGCCCAGATTCTATAATCAAGATTGAAAATCCTATCTCCAGTCCTATTCAACAAAACAATATAAGCATTTACCTTTCGAGTATTTTTTCATTGAGAACCTCTGGACTATTCAATGTTTCTAACACTGACTAAGTGTTGGGGACATTTTCAGTGGGTAATTGTCTATCAGATGTGTTCTGTGGGATATTTGACCAGTTTGTGTGTTGCCCATAATGACCTTATGTTAATTCTGGATCTTATAGTGTGCATCATGTTTACCTTGCTTCCAATTTTGTATTTGTTTAGCGCTATCCCATTTTAATCACATGGGTTTATTTTTGTTTAAGAGTCTACTATGTAGCATTTTAATAAGTGCTTTTTGCAAGTTCTTACAAAATCCTCATCAACCTTCTTCATTGTTCAATCAAAGAAAGAATAAGGGACAGTTTTGGAAATCTGGCCAGCATGGACAAGTTGGGCTGGAGGGCCTGTTTCTGTGCTGTATGACTCAATGACTCTATAACCCACTCAGGTTTTATTTTCACACATTCTTGGTATTTATCAAATCTAGGTTTGCTTTTGTATCCTTAACAGATGTGTTTCAAAGTGATAATAAATTCTGTCATGAATTATAGGGTTTCTAGCTCTTTCATCATCATCAACATCAGAGAGGCTACTGGAATAATTCATTTTACCTTTATTGTACCAGGATGTAACAATTGCAAACCTCCAGTTTTCTGGCACCATTCCCATATCCAAGGAGGACTAAAAGATTATGGTCAAAGCTTCTGTTATTTTCATCCTTATCTCTCAGTAATCATAGATGACATTTTTATCTTGAGCTATTGTCAATTGATTATGTATCTCAGCTTTATCATCTGAATTAGGGTACGGTTTGAGCAGGCTACAATTCCAAGAACAAATACATCCTCCCAGATCATCTTTGGAAAAGACAAGTTCATAGATTCATATAGAGCAGAAAAGTCAGCCCATCAAACCTGCACTGATATAGCTACCATTAAAAGTGCACTAATCCCAATTTCCTGCACTCATCCCACATCCTTGAATGTTATAATATTTGAAGTACTAATCGAAATATTTTTAAAGATTGTAAGGTTTCCAGCCTCCACTACTTTCCCAGCGCATTCCAGATCCCCACCAACGGGAACAGCTGCTCTCTATTCACCCTGTCCATACCCATCACAATCCTATACACCTCAATCATGTCCCCCTCAGTCTTCTCTGCTTTAAAGAAAACAATCCAAGCCTAACTAGTCTCTCTTTATTCCAATTTCTCCATCCCAGGCAACATCCTGGTGAACATTCCCTGTACTCCCCCCAGGGTTATCACATCCTTCCTGTAGTGAGGTGACCAGAACTGCACACAGTACTCCAGTTGTGGCCTGACCAACATTCTTTATAGCTCAAACATTACCTTCTTGCTCTCACACTCTATGCCATGATTGATGAAAGCAAGTGTCCCATATGACTTCTTAACCATCCTATTCACATGCTGATGCCAACTTCAGGTATCTGTCAGTAATTACATCAAGATCTCTCTGTTCCTCGAAGCTACCTAGTGTCCTGCCATTCATTAAATACTCCCTCACCTTGTTTCTCCTTCCAAACTGGTTGCCCAGAGTGCTTGTTTTGAGGTAGATTTAATAGCAGCAGATTGTACAGATAATAAATAAAGTTGTCTTTTTTCTAGTAAACTGTCTTTCAGTAGTATCTGTCAGCTGAGATTGTTTAATGAGCATCATGTATTTATGCATATTAGTTAGTTTTATTCTTTAGAACTGTAAAAATATATCTGCAGGAATAAAGAACCTTGTGTAAAGGAGTGTGTCAAATGTGTGGCACGTTGATGCTTGATTGATCGCAGATCTTTAAGGGTAGCCTTTCGATGCAATGTTCTGATTCACCTTCCTATTTCCAGATGTTACCAAATGTATGAAACAAAACTGTTCTCAATGACATTCATTTTTAATGCAGTGAGTAATATGTTATTAAATTTGCAAATGCTGCACTTCTTGACATTACTAATATTAACCTGATGGAATCATGATCACAGACACAAGTTCTGCCGAGTAAGG
The DNA here is from genome assembly GCF_004010195.1 of Chiloscyllium plagiosum. Classification (NCBI taxonomy): domain Eukaryota; kingdom Metazoa; phylum Chordata; class Chondrichthyes; order Orectolobiformes; family Hemiscylliidae; genus Chiloscyllium; species Chiloscyllium plagiosum. The sequence continues at coordinate 112,092,937 of NC_057710.1, read as the reverse complement.
AATTGTTTAGTACATTTCTAATGCGCCTTATCTGGTTTAACCTTCAAGTCTGACATTTCTTGCTTGTCAGATTAATTTAGCACAGGCTACAGTGCTGTTACATTTTGTTTGTAGGTAATTTGAGCCTCCTTTTTTTTTGTTCAGCCTTCTCTGACAAGAATTTCTGATTCTCTGATCTTCCTTATCTGCAGGTGGTTTTGATTTAAAAGACGAATAACTATGAGACAATGGCATGTCAGGAGAAACACTCACAGAATATGGCAACTCCTTTTTATCATCCTCACTACTGCTTCACTTATGCTGATTATGTTAGAGTTTAAAACATTATGTTTCCATAAAATACTCAGCCACTTTTTATGAACAAAGTATTCTGATCTAAGAAGTGATTCAGGTTTGACGAGCTAAGTTGCAATGAGATGATATTGGCACCGGAGAATAGTTATCCTAATAATATGGACACTTAATTAACTGATTAAGCTTGACCTTTAGGGGTTAATAATATTCCTTATCTGAATCATTATTCTATTCTTGGTTTTGGTAATGAGGGCCCACTTGTTTCTGCACAGAATTAGCTGCTAGCTGCAGCAGCATCACATACAAAATCTAAATGAGTGTCATGTCAGGTAATGAATATATAGGAGTGCATGTGATAGGTGTTCAGCTAAAGTTTACATCTCAGAAACCTTCTGAGCACATTGACCTTCCTCCTAATGTCATTCCTGTGTCTGAAACTATTATGGTACTGGAATAAATGGCGCATAAACATAAAGCAATGAAGGAGACTTCAGAAAAACTCAATGCAAGGAAAGTTTGCTAAGGATCCTCAGTACAATATTTTTTCTCCAGACAAAAAATCTGGAGATCATTGCTCACTACAAGTATTGTCACAAAGCATCAACAATTTCATTACACCCCTGCTAAGTTAGCTTCAAGCCCTCCCAATAGAACATGCAAAATATCCTGCAAGGAACTCAGGCTGAGCTCTGTTCAGGTGCAACCTGTCCAGCTTATACAGGTGCTGTCTTCCCAGAGCCAGCCCCAGTGTCCTGGAATTTAAAGCTTTCCCTCCTGCACCATCTTTTAAGCCCCACATTCATTTGTCTCATCCTCCATTTCTGTACTCGCTTATACATAGAAATAAGCGAGCAATAATCTGAACCCTACTACATTTGAGGTCCTGCTTGTTAGATTTCTTCCTGGTTCCCTAAATTATGTTTTCACAACTGCATCCCCCTCCTTATCTAAGTCAGTGGCGTTGATGTGGACCACAACATCTGACTGTCTACCACCCTCCTCTCCAAGAATATCCTATAGCTGTTCTGTGACTTCCTTGACCTTGGCACCAGGAAGACAAATCATCATCCTGGACTCAAGTTGACAGGAGAAATGTTGGTCTGTTCCACTACCGAATGCATCCCCAAACACTATTGTTGCTGTTTTATTCCTTCCTCCCTCCTGTACAGTTGGGCTGCTTGTGGTGCCAGAGGTTTTGCTCTGTCAGCACTCCTATGTGAAAGCAACACGCTCATCAACTTGCAAAGCAGCAGGATGGCTCAGTGGTTGGCACTGCTGCCTCACAGTGCCAGGGACCCAGGTTCGATCCCACCTACGGTAACTGTGTGGAGTTTGCACATTCTCCTCATGACTGTGTGAGTTTCCTTTGGGTGCTTCGGTTTCCTCCCACAATCCAAAGATCTGTAGGTTAGGTGAATTGGCCATGCTAAATTGCCCATAGTGTTCAGGGATGTGTAGGTTAGATGCAGGGGTAAATATAGGATAATATGTTAGGGGAATGGGTCTGGGTGGGTTCCTCTTCAATGGGTCGGTGTGGACATATTGGGCCAAAAGGCCTGTTTCCATACTGTAGGGATTCTATGGAATTCTAAAATGGAAAATTGATTTGTGAGCGGGACCCCAGGGAACTCTTAAACTGGCTGCCTGTTTCTCTTTGATTGCCTGGTGGTCACTATTCCCTTCCTTTGTCCAGCTCCTTGAGCTGTAGTCTGACCACCTCTCTAAAAGTACTGCCCATGTAACGTCCAGTCTGTAGTCTGACCACCTCTTTAAAAGTACTGCCCATGTAACGTCCAGTCTGTAGTCTGATCACCTCTCTAAAAGTACTGCCCATGTAACATCCAGTCTGTAGTATGACCACCTCTCTAAAAGTACTGCCCATGTAACGTCCAGTTTGTAGTTGACCACCTCTCTAAAAGTACTGCCCATGTAACGTTCAGTCTGATGGCTATGCCACAGTGTCCTCAGCTGCTGCTCAAACTATGAAACCCAGGCCATGGTTTTGCAGCTGGGTGCACTTTCCACACATGAGGCCATTTATGATGCTCCAGGTAGTGTCCAAAACTTCCCATATATGACAGGTACCACATTCAGTCAGCTGATCTGAGCTGCCATATCTTGCACGTTTTACTTACTTGCTTAATTAACTAAGTTTCTTAATTACTTGGTCTTACAGTTATTCCCCTTACATTAACTTTTCTCTTCATTTATCCTATTTTGGCCTACTTATTATTATTATTATTAATTATTATGACTTACCCTGTTGTATTATATCTCTGACTTTCACTTATCCCTGCTATTTTCAGTTAACCCCTGAATAATACACTCTTCTAATTTAAGGCTATTTAGAGACAGTTTTTAAAGATACCTCTTTCAATTTTCACAGTGTAAAATTTCTAAATGCCCTTGTGCTATTATACAAGTTCTATCCTGAAATATGGATAAATAATCCAACAATGAGGATTCATCTTTCTGCTTTAACAACCTTTTAAATCAATTTTAATTGACCTCATATCCTATGGTCATAAATCAATTCAAAAGAACTAAATCTAGTACATTAATTTAAGGAATATCTGTTTATGAATAGTAAGAAATATAATCCTGAGGGTGTTTATAACCATAGGCTTCACCATTAGTTTGAAAATCTGATGGTATCTCTCTAAACTCTCTGTATTTGTTTTCAGTTGTTTTATCCACAAACTGCTGATCATGTTCTGGATAACTTTAGACATACATTTAGAACTTTGGTCAAATTGTATTTCAAATGGCAGTCCATAATAAGTAAAAAAGAAAATGTTACATTTGCCACTGCTAATAGCTATAAGTGTCCTTGGAGGAATGATTTCTGGCAATCAAGTTGTCAGATCCATTACTGTTTGGATAGATACAAGTGACTGTATGGTTTTTCAAAAACTGGTACAGGTATTAAAGACTACATGTTGAGATTTCCCTGCTGTTTGACATGTTTTACAGAATTACAGTACGGTGACAAAATCTTGGCCAGATAAAATAGTTGCTTATTGATGCTTGAATTTCCCATGTTCCTATATGTCTGTGATAGAATCTTCTCATGATATTTGCTAAATGTCCTCATGATATCTCGGCAATATTTAATGAACAAGTGTTCATTCCTCATCTGCTGGTCTGTGAGGGTGTGTCAACAGAAATTCACTTTCAATATAACCAAAACGCCTTCAGCCTCAGCTACAGTGTGAACTGACGATCCTAACTGTTTAACTCAGGATCTGCCTTCTGAGCCTCAAATTAATGAAGACATGCTGAATACTCTCTTTGAATTATTCTTTTCTTTGGATAAAGTTTCAAATATTGTATTTTCTGCTTGTCATATTACTTTGGTGGTGACCTGTTCTCAGCCATTGCTCTGGTCATTATTCATGATAAGGCCATTCAGCACCTGTTCCACTATTCAATCATGGCTCTTATGTTTCTCAACCCCATTCTCCTGACTTTTCCCCATAATCCTAATCCCCTTATCAGTCAAGAACCTGGCTATCTCTATCTGAAGTGACTTGGCCTCCACAGCCTTCTGCGGCAATGAGTTCCACAAAGTCACCACCCTTTGGCTGAAGAAATTCCTCCTTATCTCCATTCTAAAGGGTTTGCCCTTCAGTAAGAGGCTGTGCCCTCAGGTTCAAACCTCTTCTACTCATGGAAACATCTTCTCCATGCCCACTCTATCCAGGCCTCCCAGTATTCTCCAAGTTGCAGTCAGAACCCCCTCATCCTTCTAACCTCCATTGAGAACAGGCCCAGAGTCTGTGAATGTTCCTCATATGACAAGCTCTTCATCCCTGGGGTCATTCTTTTAAACCTCCTCTGGATCCACCTGTTTCCTTAGATACAGGAAGCAAATCAAACCTTTTCATAACATTCCAAATGTGGTCTGACAAGAGCCTCTGCAGTATATCTGTGCTCTTGTATTCTGGCCTTCTTGAAATGAATGCTAATATTGCACTTTCCTTCCTAACTGCCAATTGTACCTACATGTTATAGTTAAGAAAATCTTGAATTTACTTATGAATTTCTTGTTGTCTTGGCTGGAGGTGAGCCTATACTATTGTAATACTGTTCAGCAGAAGACTTCAGCTGAGGCATCACCCATGACTGTGTAGCAATGGCCTGGTTTGCCCAAGGAATTGTAACCACTCACAAATTGCAACTGCATGAGGTTTTCTCTGCCATAAAAGAGCTCTGCATTTCTGACAAGTGATTTTGATCAGGACTCTTTTGGAAATGTCATTCTGACAGTTTCTCCATAGTGCAGGACTGTCGGGTGAAGACAGACATAGTCCTTTTCACAGCAGCCAGCTGCCATATTCTGAACTTTAAAGATTCAGAATCACAGCTGGCCCCTTTGATATTTGCTGTCAAAAGGTAAATAGATACAGTAAGAAGTGAAGTTAGGGTGCTGAGAGTAGAAAGTACCAAGTGGATTGGGGAGGTGGGAAGGGAGGGTGGGATACCAAGTACAGAGAGGACTGAGAGTTTAGGGATAGAGTGCCAGGATGTTTGAGGGTGTCAGTTAAGTAGAATGTGAAAGTACAAGTTGGTCAGTTCGACGAGTGTTTAGAGAAAGTCAAGGTGGATGGGACATAGCAGGTCTGGCAGGGTTTGGGGGCAGGATCGATGGGGGATGTGGAGTGGTGGGTCTAGAGTAGGAGAAAGGGTGGGACATCATGTCAGGGTCTGACAGTGGGACAAGGGCCATTGGAAAGGAGAGACGAAGGGAGTCCGGGCCCTGTGTTCCCAGGCATTGCTAGAGGATGGTCTGAGGGTCCAGCAGTGAGTCATCAGGGTGCCAGGGTGGGTGGGGGAGTGTTGGGTCAGGATCTGGGTTAAAGGTCTGGGGAGTTGATTTTTGGGGTCTGTCAGATAAGCTCGGGGACCAGATTAATATTTACTCTGGAGTTAGACTATACTTTTAATAATGTAACATTTAACTATTTATTTGACTTGGTCAGAACCCTCTGAAATCTCCAATTTAAATGGATACTTTCAGAGAGTTCCCAGTGAAGGATAGTTGCCTAACAAAATCTTCAATTTCCCAGACAATTCCTCTGGAATCTACTCTAATGGGGGTTCTACAGGGTCCTCATGTGCAATTCTTAAACATACTTCAGAAACAACATCATAAAATCCAGGCCAAAGAGTTCCTTCCTTTACTCTGGAAAATGTATAATAATAAATCAGCATACATGGAGTGGGCAAGGGTTTTACTATGGACTAGTATTGGAATAATAATTGGCAGTGCTATAGCTTATGAAGCTGAGGCTATAAGTCAGGCAATTAACAATGTTGAATAAGTTGACCTTATTACTTGTCACCTACAAGATGCATAGCTAGACAAGGTGGCCTGTATTTCTTTTCATAAGTCTGCTTGGTAGCAATGCTTCACAGCTATAGCATGTGGTTGAATTCAGTTTTGTGCCCTACATTTGGGGAAGAATATTCTGAAAAAAAGGCTATTGCTCATCTTCAAAACCTTTGACATGAACTTCACTCAACCTTTCCACATCATCTGGCAGGTTACATCTTCCCTGTAGTCATCTCTGTGGGAGATGGCAGTCAATGGCTCAATGCTGATGGGGATTTCACCCAGCCAGAACACCAAGTAGAATTCCAGGCTCCTCTTGACAGACTGATAGGGTTGTATGTGTGCCAGAGAACACAACATCATTAGCATCCAGGAGATTGGAGAGCCTACTCACAACCTGCTGAGTCAAGAGAATAAGATTAGTACGGTCATTGCAGTAGATCCCCTGTCATTCCAACCTGTGCTTCCATGAGTGTGATCAGAGGTACTTGTGTGCATGTCAGTGTTGTTATGGCCAGGGACAATTTGACAGGTCTTGAATTTATATTTTTTTCATATAACTACATTAAGGTTAATTAAAAATATGTCAAGATGGTACTGGGTTCACAAATTCTGTCCAGCTCTCAAACATCCACCTTGAGGAGGTGTTATTTTGCAGATGGAGATGTATGTAATATCCACGAAGTTTCAAAATCAGGTTTGCCTTTTCAGACATGTCATGTCATGTCACAATACTGATCTCATTTGTCCTATGTTTGTCTGATATTTGTTGGTTGTGTCTGGCATTCCCAAAATGTTCACTTAGTCATGTGGAAAGTGTAGTGTGTGCTCACTTAATGAAGAATATGGTGGCACCCAAATAAACACAAAAAGGAGTGGGATGGGATAGTGTCACTGCAGGACTGGCAGGAATACTGCACATGCACATGTGTTCTGAGGGGGTTTAGGGGGTATCAGCAGATGTTCTCATATTTGGTTGGATAACATATCTCTATGGGTTTGAAAACCGTGTTACTGCATATAACCAACAGTACTTTTAAGTGAATAATAAACTGAACATTTACTTCTATATAGATAATTTGACCATTTTAATTTTCTTATACTTGATAATATTATAAAATTGGGCTGAAATTTACAAAATAAAATGGCTAAGATTACTGGAGGATTTCTTTCCATCAGCTCTGGTGAGTCATTTTGTGCAATGACTCTGCGGCTTGCCTCATTATATCTGCACCACACCTCCACGGTGCCGTACTATTGTGTCACTACTGTACTCACCAGAAATGGAAATACTCATTGTTACTGGGACCTTCAATGATTCACACCAGCAGTGCCAAGCTGAATGCCCAGTTGTGCACTAACTCAAAATCTGCTGGCCATGGATGCACCTTCACAATACACATAGTGGGAGGCAAATGAAAAAGAAAAGCTTGTGAGGGCATGGCTGACACTTTGTTGGAAATGCCCTCACATATTCAGAAATGTATTGTCGCTGTACATCTTCACCTGTCTAACTGACTGTCATAGTGACTGCAGTTACAAGAATGAAGCTAAAGACAATTACTCATCTGACACTTTGCCATGTCAGAACTCTATCCCTAATGCCGAGTGCAGCATAACATCCTGTCATTATTCAATGTGGAAGCATCTATTTTGAAAACCCTCTAACAGTTGACAATGTTAACTTTTATTGAACATGGTGGCTCAGTGGTTAGCACTGCTGCTTCACAGCTCCAGGGATCTGGGTTTGATCCCAGCCTAGGGCGACTGTCTGTGTGGAGCTTGTGTATTCTCCCTGTGCGAGGATTGTGGGTTTCCTCGCACGATCCAATCATATGCAGGTTAAATTGCTGGCCATGCTAAATTGTCCTGTAGTGTTCAGGGATGTGTAGGTTAGGTGCATTAGTCAGGGGTAAACATAGAGTGATGGGTCTGGTGGGATACTCTTCGGAGTGTCAGTGTGGACTTGCTGGGCCAAATGGCCTGTTTCCCACACTGTAGGGATTTTATGATTCTATGAAAAAGGAAAGAAAACAAACAGAAGTGCTGCTTTTGCATCTGGGAATAAACAGAGCTGTTTGTCTTCCAAACAATAACAGATTTACACTCAATGAATGATGATCTCGGCCAGCTCACAGCTACGGAAAGTGGGTGTCCATGAAATCCTGATGAGCTCATTATTCTTCATCATGATGAATGTGATGTTCCTCCTGATCAGTGTTCTCATGGTCTTCCTCAGAAGACTGCACCCGGTCTTCCAGCTCTTCAATATCCATCACATCATTTTAATGTCCATCACATCCTCTTTATGGCTGCTCCAACCATCCAGGACACAGCATGCAAGAATTATGTGACACATGGACAGAAATTGCTGGAAAAGCCTCAGCAGGTCTGGCAGCATCTTCTGAGAAAGAGTCACTGGATCCAAAACGTTAACTTCGATTTCTCTTCACAGATGCCGCCAGACCTGCTGAGCTTTTCCAGCAATTTCTGTTCCTGTTTCTGATTGACAGCAGTTCTTTCAGTTTTTAATTATGTGACACACTCTGTAGTGCAAGAATCCAACCCTCCACCAAACCCACTCTGATCAAACCATCACAATCTCATTTTCAAGAAGTCTGTCAACTGCTCCACAGTAGGGCTTGGGTGACAGAATAGGCTGCATTGAATCAATGCTCTTCATTGCTTACACATGATCCTATGTAATTGAGTTGTCAGCCATGATTGCTGAAGGTAGACCTCATCTCCCTGCAGCCATCCTTGTAAAGCAGCCAGCCCTTGAAATAAAGCAGGAACATGAAAGTTTTTAAGGATATAGAAACTATAACACTGTCCTTGGCATAGTGATTTAAGATGTGGTACCAATGATCACAAATGACTTGTACACTTATTGTAGGTTTGATTGAGATGGTGTTAACTGTTCTGATATGGCATTCTCAACACAATGTCGTATTGTCTATTGCTTCTTGCACCTGGGGATATAGCTATATTGGCACACCTACTGCCTTGGCTGCAGCATTGACCTCATCACAGGAAAATGAGATGGAACATTGTAATCTGGCACAAATTACATCAATAAAGCCTGGGTTTCTTTGTGAGTCGAGAACGGTGAGATTCCACATAAGTTCACAGGGAGTTCTTGGAAATAATTGCATCAACAGTTAGTGCAGCTGTCACCTTGATGGCCACTGGGAGGTGATGGCAACCTACTTCTTCAGGTCCCATGTCCTCCTGCTGCAGATGGTACAGTTCTATGAGAGTATCCCAGAACATCCACAGTTTGAGATGACACAGCGCCTCGCTCTTCTGCAGGACATGGGATTACGGACAAGAGACTCTGGGTCCTCTGTATCCCATTTGTATCGTGATGAGATCTTCAGTTATGACTTCTTCATGTGGAGGCAGTTTGGCAACAACTGGAGGTTGCCGATGGTCCTTTCAAATTTGTTCCTCTCCAATATCTCGGTGCTTTCTTAACACCATGACCAGAACAATGGTAATTCTTGTTGTGGCTGGATGCATTGTTCAAGATTCCAATTAATCTATCTAAGGAATATTAGAAACAGAGCTGATTCTTAACAATATTAGCAGTTAGTGTTTCACATCCTGCACAACATGTAAAATAAAATATAAAATAGGCCATTCAGCCCTCGGGCCTGCTCCACCATTCAATAAGATCATGCCTGATTGGACTGAAACATCAAACTCACATTCTTGCCTACTGCTCTTTACCTTTCAACTCCTTGCTTCACCTCTAACTCAGAACATTCAAAGGCATTGCTTCCACCTAACATTCAGGAAGAGAATTCTAAAACTCATTACCTTCTGAGAGAAAAAAGGATTCTCTTCATCTCTGTTTTAAATGAGTGATGCCTAATTTCTATGCACTGACCCCTTGTTCTAAGTTCTTCCACAAGAAGAAAACGTTTCTTCACATCCACCTCGTCAAGACCCATCAGGATTTTCTCCGGTTTAATTAAGTCATCTCTTACTCTTTTAAACTCCAGTGAATACAAGCCTAGTTTTTCCAACATTTCCTCCTAAGACAACCTTTTTACTTTTGATTCGGAGATGCCGGTGTTGGACTGGGGTGTACAAAATTAAAAATCACACAACACCAGGTTATAGTCCAACAGGTTTAATTGGAAGCACACTAGCTTTCGGAGCGACGCTCCTTCATCAGGTGATTGTGGAGGGCTCGATCGTAACACAGAATTTATAGCAAAAATTTGCAGT
>NC_057710.1:112062215-112082996 GCF_004010195.1 Chiloscyllium plagiosum | reverse complement strand
ATAGTTGCATTCTCGGGTTAGCTGTTAACATATTGTCTAGCTATCACCATTGTTAACAGCTAACCCGAGAATGCAACTTTATACAAAAAAGGGTTTTGTGATTTACACATGAAAGAAGTGAAACTATCACTGTATTCTAACAGATGAAAGGCTTAACAGACAATCAATTCTTCAATGTATAATTTCAGTTACATCACACTGCAAATTTTTGCTATAAATTCTGTTACGATCGAGCCCTCCACAATCACCTGATGAAGGAACGTCGCTCCGAAAGCTAGTGTGCTTCCAATTAAACCTGTTGGACTATAACCTGGTGTTGTGTGATTTTTAACTGTTTACTTTTGTATTCAATTCTCCTTATGATCAGCGATGACATTTGATTAGCTTTCCTAATTACTTGCTGTACCTGCGTGAGAACATTTTGTGATTCACAGAGGACAACTTGATCTCCACATCTCAGAGCACTCTGGTCTCTCACCATTTAGTTAATCTGCTTTTGTTTTCATTCTCCCTGCCGAAATGGAACATTTGACATTTTCCCACCTAATACACCATTTGCTACATTAATGCTCTCTCAGTTAACCTATTGGATCTTGTTATTATTTTGTGTCCTCTTCACAATTTATTTGGTGACCCATCTTTGTGTTAGCAAAATTAGCAACCATATCTTCTGTTTGTTCATCAAAGTCATCTTATTTAAATTGTAAACGATTGAGCTCCTAGCATCGATCCACATGGCACATCATTTGTTATATCGATCCTTGGCTGACTGCAGTGGGACCTGAGAACTGTGGACATCCCCCTTGTCTTGAATGAGAACTGGTATACATAGACTTTCAGAATGGCCATATGGTTGAAGCACATTCAGTGTGTTTGCAATGTAAACTGCTGGCACATGCCATAGGTGTGGCACTGGCACAGCACAGTGCCATTCAGCAACATGTCCAAGTCCTTGAATGTTCATCGCTTGCGATCATGACAAGCTGCCTGAATTTGTGCCTGCACTAAAAGGAAAGATAGACATAGTGTGAGGATATAAGTTCTGAATGTGGTAGCAATGTGGAAAAAGGGAAGTCAAGGCTAATGGACAATGGGAATAAATTATTCTTTTTCAGGTTGGTGACATGTAGCCAGTGTGGTTCCACACGGATCAGTGCTTTGACCACAATTGTTGACATATATTAGTGATTTGGAGGAAGGAAGCAGGTGTACTGTAGCCAGATTTGCAGATGACACAAAAATTGGTGGAAAGACAAGTTGCGAGAGAGATGCTAACAGTCTACAGCGAGATCTTGATCGATTGAGTAATTGGGCAGAAGGTTCGTAAATGGAGGATAATGTGGGAAAATTTGAAGTTGTTCATTTTTGAAGGAAGAACAAAGGAACAGAATATTATTTAAACAGAGAAAAACTGCAGAAAGTTGAAACTTAAGGGGACTTGGGAGTACTTGTGCAGAAAGCACAGAAAGCTTGAACACAGGTCCAGCAGATAATCAGGAAGGCTAATGGATTGTTGGCCTTCGTTTCAAGGGGATTGGAGTATAAGAGTAGTCGTATTGTAACTGTATAAGTTGCTGGGGAGGTCACATCTGGAGTACAGTTTTGGTCCCCTTGCTTAAAGAAGGATGTCATTTCATTGGAGGCAGTTTAGAGGAGGTTCACTAGGATGATCCTTGCTATGGAGGGATTGTCTTATGAGCTAAGGTTAAACAGGTTGTGGCCGTAGTCACTGGAGTTTAGAAGAATAAGAGGTGATATCATTGAAACATAGAGGAACATTAAGGGGTTTGACAGGATAAGTGCTGGGATGATGCTTCCCCTCATGGGAGAGTCTAGAGCCAAAGGGCATAGTCTCAGAATAAAGGAGCACCAATTTAAGACTGGGGTGAGGAGAAAATTTTTCTCTCAGCTGGTTGTGGGTCTTTGTAACTCTTTGTCACATGGAGGCGGGGCCCTGGTATCCATTTAAGGCTATGATGGATAGATTCTTGATCAGTAAGGGAATCAAGGGAACAGAACAGGAAATGGACATGAGGAATGTTGAATCAGCCATGATCCCCTTGAATAGAGGAACAGCTCCAGGAGGCAAATCCCTGTTCCTATTTCTGACAGTCTTATGGTCAAAGGCAGAGGTACAAGGTTCATCCAAATAAGTATAGAATGGGTGAGTACTAAGAGAGCAAACCAAAATCCCTGAGGTGTGCTCTGCTCTGATATGAGATAGTGCCTTTCCATGTGCAAAATGTATTCACATTGCAATGAAAGTGTACTCTAAATTGCAGCACTGAAGTGGGAGAACTGTATTCTAAGTGAGTCAAAGATGTGTGTTAGGGATGTGGTGAGGTTTAACCATGTCCGATGCTAACCTCCATGGATGAACGATTCAGGCGGCTACTGTCCATTGAGTGTATTCTGAAACACTGGGGACTTCTGGCCAAGATAGAGATCCAAAGAAGAATGCCCTGAGCTAGAGTCATCAGATACCTGCTAGATTTTTACGGTGGGAATTGTCACCAGCCGGTTTCTTTCACTGCCTGGTAAAATAGTAAGTTGCATTTAAATGAAGTGATAATAATGAGATTTTACTGTGTGCAAATATGCCTCTCACAGCTAACAAGATCGTTGTCTCACCATTAAAACCTTGGCGAGAAAATCAAATATTGTTTCTCAACGTTGAGAATCTCATTTTTTTAATCTCGCCATATTTTTCCCAAGTGGCTCGCGTTTGCTCATGTTGTTCAGAGGTTGGGAAGATCATTAAGCATCTTAATTTTTAAGACAGATATACTTAGTTGGGACTAAGAAAATGGTGCAAAAAGCTGATGTCAAACTGATTGTTCTTCAGTAATGGAGAAAATTAAACAATGTGAGCCTGAAAATGTTTGATATTACATTCAATGCCAATTCATAACAATGATGCAAATTCATAATCACTTGTGTTGTCAATTTATAGCAATGTAACTGATACTAACTGACAACTGAAATATTGCATTTCAATACTAATGGGTTCAAATGATGTCTGAAAGTTTGCTCTTGAGAACTTTTTTTTAATCAAAAATGTTCTGAGGGCCTTTATGGCATGTATTGTCCATATTTCTGGACCAGAAGACCTGAGTTCAAGTCTCATCTGTCCCATAATATATCTGAATAGGTTGATTGAAAGAAAAATAACATTTCTAGGGAATTTGGACATCAGTGGAAAGGCCAGCATTTGTCGACCATCCCTAATTGCTCTCAAACTGCTTGGCTTGCTCAACCTTTTCAGACGGCACTTCAAGGTCAACCACACTCCTGTGGATCTGGAGTCATACTGGTCGCAGGACATACATGCCACAAATAGTTTTTTATAATAATCAATGTTAGTTTTATAGTCACTAGTTTTCAATTTCAGATTTATTAGCTGAATTTGAATCCCACCAGCTGTCATAGTGGGATTGATCTGACGGCCCCAGAGCATTGGTATGGGCTGTCTATATTAATAAGGCCAGTGACATTAGCACCATGCCATCATGTCCCATCAGCAAATGAAAGCTGTTGAAAGTGAATGATGTCAAAGGATGTTGAAAGATGTTTAAAAAATTTTAGGAGGGCTTTCTACCTAAGAATAGATAGAAAAATATTCCACTGAACAGTACCTATGCTTTAAGGTCCTGGAATTCCCTTCCTTTGGCCCCTGTCTCTATACCTCTCTTTGCTGCATGAAGATGCTCTTTAAACTTGTTTTTGACCAAGCTTTTGTCTGTCTGTCTGCATATTACATTATGTGACTCAAAGATTGCTTTATAATGTTCCTGTGCAGCAGATAGGGATATTTTATTATGTTAAAAGAATTATGTAAATACAAAGTGTTGTTATTGTTGATTAGCCCATTGTCATTAGCCAATTTATTTCAATTAAGTTAAATATTACATTAAGTAATTCAAACTTACATTTTTAGGAGCAAATTAACCAATGCACTAAAACGTAAAAAGAAAATCAAGCCCTTAAATGTGAAATTATACCAGTCATGTAACTGAAAAATAGTTGATATTTATTCTATTTTAGCAAAACCAAACATTTTTCTAACAATTATTTATAAACCTTAGGAAGAATTATCACAGGAGGAGTTAGAATTCCATCTAATATACTACATTATCCTTTACTGAAAAGCATCACAAAAGTATAAATTATTTTGACAAGCTGAATTCATATGTATAAAACTGTTGTGGAAATTTGATCTTCCCAGTTCCTATTTTCATGTCTTCAGTTGTCATTCTTCATTATTGTCAGAGCTTGCCGTGAGGTTTGCTGTCATTTCTTTATTGATGCATTTTTGACATCATTGACTCTTCATTTAAACATTTTCATTTGTTGATAGAATCTATTCCCACAGATATGTGTTTACTGAGAGAAAGATTACACTTCATGAGGAAATATGCTTACCTCATTTAAACTCACTCATAAAATACCTAAATGTCAGCCAACCTTTAACTATACTTTCACTTACAGCTGAATTTATATATTGAGCATTGAGTAATTGGAATGCATCTAAACTAAATTAAAGCAGAGTGCATAGGATCATGTGGTTAAAATCCTGAAACTCTCTTCCCAACATCACTATGAGTGCCCCTACACCCCAAAGCTGCATTGGTTCAAGAAGACAGCTCACCATCTCCATTTCCAGGTTATTTAGCGATTAACAATAAATGTTGAACATGTTCCATGAATTAAAATTAAAAAAAATTAAAGATTAATTAACTTTTAATGCATTAAAGGTTTTTAAAATAATTTATTCTACTTAGCTTGCAGTAGCATATGTATTTATATTAAAGAAAACCCACATCTTGAAAGGATGTAATACATTCAGATTTATATCGTGTAATTGTAACGTAGCAGCAAGTCTCTGTTCAATTACCAGAAAAGGAATCTCATTTAAATAGGTTAACGCCACTATCACACAACACAACTTTACCATATTAAAATGAAATTTTATGGTTTGTAGTGTTAATTATCAACACAATTAATATTTATAAGCTACATCTGATATTGGAAAGAATGCAAGCATCTTCTTCCTGTATTTTATGTTTGATATTAAACCAGACTAATCATTCTGAGAAGTTAGTGACATTATATTAATCTGAAATCTATGTTTAATTAAACTGCATCTAACAAATCAGTGCAATTATAATGAATGGCATATCTAACAAGTTGCATAGATTTATGTCTTGACCTTTGAACTCTTTCTGTAGGCTAGACATCAGAATAAATGATTGACTATTTCAAATGAGTCATTAGTGGATTTCAAACCCTGGTAAATTAGTGCAATAAAATGGGAAAATCAATTTTTCATTTGGTCTACTGGAGAAATTGTTGCTGGGTCACCTAGTAAATGAATTGTCACAGTGGTACCATCCCTTTTATATTTGTTTTGGTAGCATCAAATCAAATATTTCTTCCTGCTCTGTTTTTAGAGATCCCAGGAAGCTGATTCATATAAAGAATTTCTAAAATGGCTACCATATAATTGCATATACTGTATTAATTGGTGGGCGGCACGGTGGCGCAGTGGTTAGCACTGCTGCCTCGCAGCGCCAGAGACCCGGGTTCAATTCCCGACTCAGGCGACTGACTGTGTGGAGTTTGCACGTTCTCCCCGTGTCTGCGTGGGTTTTCTCCGGGTGCTCCGGTTTCCTCCCACAGTCCAAAGATGTGCAGGTTAGGTGAATTGGCCATACTAAATTGTCCGTAGTGTTAGGTAGGGGGTAGATGTAGGGGTATGGGTGGGTTTCGCTTCGGCGGGTCGGTGTGGACTTGTTGGGCCGAAGGGCCTGTTTCCACACTGTAATCTAATCTAATCTAATCTAATTGCCAAAATATTATAGAAAACCTTTCTGCTCTTTCTGCCTGAGGATTTTATTCTCAAAGCACCTTTTTGATAAATATTTTACTGGATTTCAATTTTCTCTTCACACAAGGATTGGCTAATCTCTCTCAGGCATAATTTGGTCCCATGCAAAATCTTGCTTAACAGAGTCAGAACAAAACTTCTTCCAGCTGTTATCCTTCATTTTAGAATTGTTGGTTACAATAAAAGAGTTATACAAAGATAAGATCAATGAAGTATTATTTTCAGAAGCAATATTCATTCTCTCATGAAGCTCAGTATCTGGCTTACAAAAAAGAAATGCTCAAAAAATTCAGGCATCCTCAAATCTGTTGTCCATTTAGATAATAAATATGATTACCCCACAAGTTACTTTGAAAACATGATTTTAACAAAGCATTACTTTGCCATTCCATTTGCATTACTGTGGCAGGTCCAATCTGAGATCCAAGTTTCAGCATCTTCAACATCAGGCTCCACACTGAGCCAAGATTTGACTGATCTGATCCAGATAAGCCAAGAGTTGCCAGTTGATTTGGTTCCATGATGAAAGTTTTTTTTAAAACAGGAAACCATGAAAACATAGCTAAACCAAGTTGTCGTCCAAAAATTGACCCTTTCAAAGTATAGAATGAGAATGAGAGTAATTTCTGTGGTTCAGTGTTTGGCACATGGGGAAACCTAACTTTATCTGTTCCAGTTTCCTAACTAAAGCACTGAGGAATCTACACTGAGTGAAGTTAGATTTGTCCAATATGGGGTGCATGTACTTTCCTGTAAGGTTATATGCCATTTACTTAAATCTGGAAATTGTAGGAACAGACAGTACGCAGAGCCAAGGCTTGGATTCAATTATATTCTGGGTGTTTACCCCCCCCCCCCACCTAAAATCAAGTGACATTGGAAGTATTGGTGAGATTCCTGTTTCCTAACAAGTTAAAACCAGCCTTCTGCAGCTCACTGGTCTGAAAGATTGGGAAAATTCTTAGGTTCCTTGTTAATTTTACCCCTACAGTTTTCAATAGTGAATCAGGATGGCTATTCACTCATTAATATTGGCTTTAAACTACTGTGGGTCCATTTGGTTCTGGTAATGGATTATTGAGTTTGTTGTGGAAAGGTTTTTTGCTCTGACCATAACTTCTAAATCTGTCATCTGGAGCTACCTTGACCCAAAGAAACTCTACTTACATCTCAATCATTGCATGAGCAAAATACCGCTGATGTCACAAATCTGAAAAAAAAAGCAGAAGATACCGTAAATACTCAATAAGTCTGGGAATATCTGTGGATTGATGAATAGAGCTGACAAATGTCAGGTATATATGCACAAGGAATATTGGGGTCAGAATTGGTTTAGAGGGAAAAGGAGAGAGTGAATGATAGGGCAGCAGAGAGTTTAAAATAGCTGCTGAGAACTGAAAATGAAAAATTCTAGCAAGGTTAAGAAGCTTGATGGAAAGATTTATGTGCAGGGAGAGTACTTGTGTTGGTTCAAAGGTTTGCTGTCCAGGCAAGGGTTTCCTGGCAAAAGAAATAAACAAAGAGGCATGAATAACGAAATAGTTCAGCATCATCCTGAGTTTGAAATCCATTGAGATACAGACAAAAGGAGAAGAAGCTGAGGCCTTTGTCAAGGTCACAGAACTGAAATGTTAACTGTTTTTCTCTCTATATACACTTGCTGCCAGACAAACTGGATGGTTGCTAGCTGGCTGTTAGATAAATGACAAACATGAGTTTGAACTCTTGGCAGATAGATAACAGTATGAAAATATCCTTAATATGGCTCAGTGGTTAGCACTACAGCCTCACAGCACCAGGGACCCAGGTTCGATTCTAGCCTCAGGTGACTGTCTGTGTGGAGTTTACACATTCTCCTTGTGTCTGCGTGGGTTTCTTCCGCGAGCTCCGGTTTCCTCCCACAGTCCAAAGATGTGTAGTTTAGGTGGATTGGCCATTCTAAATTGCCCATTGTATTAGGTGCATTAGACAGAGGGAAATGGGTCTGGGTGGGTTACTCTTCAGAGGGTCGGTGTGGACTTGTTGGGCTGAAGGGCCTGTTTCCATACTGTATGGAATCTAATCTAATCTAATCATAAGAGTGAGTATCCTTAATAAAAAGTTGTGATTAGCCATCTACATCGTTACCATGCTCTTAATCAGACATTGAACATACACTATACCCCACTAGATGGTAAATGCATCCGCTGAATGTATGAAGCATCCGCAGTTGTTATCTGCCATGCTGCAACCCAAATCTGGTAACTCCTGAGCCTTGAAGAAAGCTGTGGATGATATCATACCTGACCTCAGGTAGCACCTGAAAGCTTCCTCATTGGTCTTGTGCTGGAAATTTGTATTCAGTGCTGAAGACTCTAGAGAGTTGGCACTCTGCCAGTCACCTTGATGACTGAATTCAGTGCTCTGTATAGGAGAAGAAACATTGTTGGAAAGCAAAAAGACATCCAAGCTACCTTCTACTACTCTGTTTTTACATGATATGCAATAATAGAGTTGTTGACCAATGTAGCAATCAATCATCTACAACAGACCCAGACATGAAACATAAAACACCCATGCCCCTCCATCCCACAGGCATACTTCTACAAAGTGGTGGAAAATATTGGAAACTGTTAATCCAAAGTACTAATCTTAGGTCAATTTCTTAATGAAATGCTTTGGTAAAGTAGTACACTCATCCTAATAGCTTCTTTAATAGTCAGTGATAGTGGATATTGGTTGTACCCCTATCTCACTGAAGTTGTTTACTGTTTTTAATAAAGACTGTACCTTATTGCTTGGTTTTGCATTGAATTAAATCCCTCTACTGTATGCTTAGGAACTGAGACACATGCAGAAGACCTATTTTGACATGTCTTATGTTCACCACAAACCTAACCTACGGTGCTGTAATTAATAAAGACAGCCTAACCAAAATGTCTTTTATTCCTTCTCAGAATTAAACCAGAAGAACATGTACAAGCTTGATTTGGAAATGAGCTGGATTCAATATGAGTTAACAGTTGAAACAGATATCCCTGTGTCTTCTGATCAATGTTGTTTCATCTCTTCTGGATTTGTTCAAACTATCTTAGGATTTAGAAGCAGCCATTATTTTCTACTGGTTAACTTATTGTTCATTGTTCAGATGAAGACAGGGCTAACCCTAAGATTTCTGTGACGCTTTTGATGAAAATGCAATAGACAGTTTGAGAATTATTCTACCCCATCCTGTTCCATGGAGTATTTTCTGACAGAGGTATAGCTGCAGGAGATAAACCTCTTACTCAACAAAGATCTGGGTATCATGGGCTCTCTTTCTGATTCCATGAACTTTAGTAGCAGCAGTTGCAGAGGTCCAGACTGACTACACTTGGGCTCACATTTTCAGGGATTATCAGGAAAGAAGTTTCTCATTTGGCAGCTCAGCGTTGAATAAGCCAATGTTGTTAACAGTACGGTTATCAATCAAAAGTTTCAACTTTTGTGGCAATTCTCCCAATCATCTCCATTATGTTGTCAGAAGATCTACAAAATATCTAACGAATATTTTCTATTTAATTTCTCTGGATTTCTTCAGGTCACTGAACGGCGATTGAATTTGGATGAATAGCTGACATTATCATGCCAAGTAATGTCACTGCATATATTCAGCAATATACACTGATTAGCTGTGTCATAGTTGGATTAGGTTTGTTCGTATAACTAACTTGGTAAAATGTAAGCTTAGCAGAATTATTGGGAAGTATTCACATTGGACACAGAAACATTACCATCCTTGTGTCTGCAGTCATGTTTCTATGTTCTTTGTCATTGCCAAAAAGCATTGAATGAGAGTATAGAAATGGGATTGGAGCAGGTATCTCTGATAGAACTGATAGAGGTACAACTTTCTTCTGTAACAACATTAAATTGATTATATTGTAATTTTTACTATATTTTGACATAAAGATCTAACTTTTGCTTTAAATAATTAAAAGAAACTTAATCATTGTTTCAGTTAACCTGATCAAATAGATATTGTATGATTATATTCACAATCCACGTAATGAATGATTAGCACTGTGACCATTGACTTGAAACATTTCTCCCTATCTGTAGACACAGGTAGACCTGACTTCCAACATGTTCTGTTTTTATTTGATCAATATATTGTCTGTGTCAATAACAACTGATAATTAGTAATATAATAATGTGGAAATATTCCTATTTAGAGTCTGTCTATATATTATTTCCTTTCTTCCTTCTGTGTGTTGAATTCATCTCGATTCTTCTGTTGGCTGTTCACTTGTATATTGTTATGGTGAAATTTATTCGAGTTTGAGAAAGGGGTAAGCTATCTTCTTGATGTGGATCATTCTTGTTTGAACTTCCTTGGACAGCAGATTGTGCAATGGTCATCCATATCAGGACCTGGTCTTCTGGAGGAAAAATAGTTGTTGCAGCAGTGTAGGCTGGAGTCGTGTGTCAGGACTCGACTCCTTGGAAATGTCCTGCAAATTGAAACTATCAATGGGCATTTACTAGCATCTCGAAGCCAAAAAAACTGTCCCTAATTCTGAGTTAGAGTTGGATACTTTGGAGGGTTTTGACTGGCTTAGTTACCCAGCAAAAGTTATAGAACTTCAAATCTGCTCGGACTATTAAACTGATCTCTCAACTCATCACTGATCCCTCTTTTAATCCCTATCAACAGCCAAACCCCAGCTCTGGACTTATTAACCCACCAACCCCTCCACAGCTTCCCTCCATCATCACCACACTCCCCAGCCAGTCATGTATCTCCCAGGGTCACACATCCCTTTTGGCCCAACCCCCTCCATCTCACCATGAAGGCTACCATCCTTGGCATGATCTGACTTGACATGAGCTCACACTGATTACCAAGACCACAACAAACCCACTAATCACTGGACTTGCATCAACAGCCTCGAACTCCCCACTCCCATTAAGCACTCACCCACTTAGCTGCCACCCTGCCCTTTCACCCACCTGCCATCTTACTCCATACTCACTTGCCACCATTCCATCCTATCTCTTACTTATCTGGTACTGTACCTATTCATACACCTTCTCTCAGTAGCTGTAAGAATGGATTCAGGGCATTTAAATCCAGACAGATATCAGGAATTTCAGTTTAGTTAGAAGGAGTTTGGTTTAGACACTGGACCACTCTGCTGCCAGTCACTGGTTACCTGGCCTAGACTCGTCTGCTCCAGCTCATAAAACCCTTGGCCTGAATATAAGCATGAAGAATCTCTCTGAAGGTAAGTGTATGTTTTTTGTTTTGTCGGATCAGCCTTGGAAATAGGAGGCAGAATCTTCTGGGCCTGCCCAGAATTTTTAAACTGGAGGCATTATTACTTCTCTTTAATGTGATCACTAGTGTAGTTGCTTTGAGGATCTGGGCGGATACGGTATTGGAAGTTGATGCCATGCACTTGGAGATCTGTGTGGTAGGAAACAGTGTTACATAAAATGTATAAAAACAAAAACAAGATTAAGAACAGTTCTGACAAGGTGTCACTAGATGCAAGACGGTAATTTTATTATTCTGCACAGGTGCTGCCAGGCTTGCTGAGTTTCTCTAGCACTTTCTAATTTTTCTTTCCACAGTTCTTTGTTTTATATGAGAGGGAATGGAGCAGGGAAATTAGATTGGATGGGAGGCAAAAATTGCTTTTCCCACTGGTGGGACAATATTGTGGTGAAATGGAGTTTCAGACTGAATTCACACCCCAAGCAAACATTTATTTGACATGTAGCATTGAAGAATTGAACTTGCTACATGTATTGGCTGAAAGATTGCTCTGGTTTCCCTTCTTAGCAACGGAGTAAATACTTGTATTTGAATTAATTCACAATGTCACTACACACAACAATCAGAGCAACATTTTTCCATTCTGTTCCCTTTCACCATATAACCCTTTTAGAGATGGTGGCTCATATTTATTTGTGAAAAGCTTACCTTTGGCAATGACCATTGTAAATGTCCACAACAAAACATTGATAGAAAGGTCATGCTAAAAACTGACGAGAGGATGACTTTGTACAGAAGCAATGTGTTGACAAGTTAAAACGATTCATGCAAAGAACCAGGCTGTATAAAATAGGTCAGTCAGTAATGTGAACAGTAGACAGTAACAATAATTGCTATTGATCTAAGTTGTTAATGTCAAATGACCTATTTTGTGTACTGCTGTTCTCCATTTACACTGTGTTATTCAGGAAAATAGATGATATTGACAAAGCATGAGCAACATTGCTCTACCAATCTTTCCTGTTTTTCATCAGTTTTGTCTGGTGTTCTGAGCAAATGTTCTATGTTTGTAATAAGAAGAAATTCAGCACATGTCACCTGAGTATGGATCAGTGATGAATTAAGATTATTTTATTCATTCATATTGTTGCTGAAAGTAAACAAGAAACCTTAATATAAATATTCCCTCATTCGTCAGATGTTCTGTAGGGCTCATTAGTTTGAAATTAAAGAAGAAATTCCATTTTGCGTAAGCAAATGAACATATAAAAATAAAAACAAAGTATGCTGAAACCACTGCATCTTCATGGTTTTACATTTAATTTTTAAAAGTAAGCATTAAGTTCTAACTAGATGAAGAACTGCAGGCTCATGGGCACTTCCTTTTGAGTACATCCCCAGAAACAGTGCATAGCAACCAACATAATATTTCTCCACTATTTCCAGTTGCCATATAGATTTAACGATTTGTGACTCATAACATTTACAAATCGTGTTTCTTCTTTGTAAGTACTGAGCAATCTGTCTACAATAACTCAACCTTAGTCAGGAAAGGGCAAGTACAAAAGCAACTCACCAGGTCTGGGTGTATCTAGAGAGGGAAACAGAATCAACTTTTTGAGTCCAATGTGGCTCTTCATCCAGTGTTTATAGTATTTGTTGTTTATGTACTTTGGTTGTCTTGCATTTGCTAGCTCACTAAAACACACAAAAAATCTCTGAACAACAAAAGGGCGAGTTCTTAACACTATCAGTAATTCTTTATTAGGCAAAAACACAAAAATAAATCCAAAAATGTTGCATGCCGAACTAACAATTTTTGATGAATGTGGTTATGGTAAGGTTTAGGAACCCATCTCTTCTGGATTTCTGTTCCTTCTAACTTGGCTACTAAGTTCCAAAGTAAGGAGCAGACTTATCTTCATGAAGTGACCAACAGCATTGATTAATTAGGAAGTAAACTCTATTGGAGGAGTTGCTGTGGAGAATGCAACAATTAATGATGATTAGCAGTTAACTGCCAGGGAATTCTCAGAAGAGGCACAAAAGGAACAGAAAAGTGATCCTCGACAGTAAAGTTCATACAGAATTTCACCCACTTTTGAATCCTGCCTCGGAATAAAAACATTGAGTTGTGATAAAATGCAAAACTATTAATTGAGCTACCAGCACCAACAACAGCAACTTGCATATACACTGCACTGCTTTTCATATCATCAAAATACATTCTGGGAAGGTTAGACACCATGTCAAAGAAGGAGGCATTCTGGGGAATAATATAAAGTTTTGTTAAGAATGTGGGTTTTAATCAGCATCTGCAAGAAAGGGAAGGAACAGAAAATCTGGAGGGATACAATATGGACATCCAAACTTTGTAACGGGGTGATGAAAGTACACAACAACGTAGGCTCAGAAGAATTGGAGCTACTGGGACAGGGTTAGGAGTTAGTGGGTGTGATTTATAAGGCTGTCATAAGTGCTAATGGGAGGAAAGGTCTTGAATAGATTTAAACACAATGATGAGAATGTTAAATTTGAGGTATTATGGAATTGTAGAAGGCAATATAAATTAATAAGTGACAAGCAAGCAGTACCTGATGTGCTGTAGATTAGATTCTCTACAGTGTGGAAACAGGCCCTTCGGCCCAACCAGTCCACACCGACCCTCCGAAGAGTAACCCGCCAAGACTCAGTTCCCTCTGACTAATGCACCTAACACTAGGGCAAGTTAGCATGGCCAATTCACCTGACCTGCACATCGTTGGACTGTGGGAGGAAACTGGAGTACTCGGAGGAAACCCACGCAGACACAGGGAGAATGTGCAATCTCCACACAGACAGTTACCCGAGGCTAGAATTGAACCTGCGACCCTGATTCTGTGAGGCAGCAGTGCTAACCACTGAGCCACCGTGCTGCCCCTAGATTATAAGTATTTTTTAATTAATCATAACAATTCTTAATATTTGCACCACACAAATGATAGGCAATGTCTATCTTCAATAAGAGACAATTTAACTACTACCCTTAACATTCAATGGCATTACCATCAACATCCTGGGGGTTACCACTAATCAGAGACTGAACTGGACTATCCATATAAACACGGCGGCTACAAGAACCCATCAGAGGTTAGTAATATTGCAGTGACTATTTCACCTCCTGACTCCCCAGAGTCTGTCCACCATCAACAAGGCACAAATCAGGAGTGTGATGGATACCATCCCCTTTCCTGGATGAGTGGAGCTCCAAAAACACTTAAGAAACGTGGCACCATGAAGGAGAAAGCAGCCTACTTGATTGGCACCACATCCATAAACATACACTCCCTTTTCCATCAACATTCAGCAGTAGAAATGTGTGCCATCTGAAAAGATGCATGGCAGGAATTCACCAAAGATCCTTAGACAGGACCCTCCAAACACACTTGTATCTAGAAGGACAAGGACATGACCACATGACCACAAGTTCACTTCTAAGCCACTCACCATCCTGATTTGGAAATATTTCACCATTTCTTCACTGTCATTGGATCAAAACGTTCACAAAAGCATTGGAGGATCTATCTACAGCATGGACTGCAGCAATTCAAGAAAGCAGTTCACCACTACCTTCGCAATGACAAATAAGGATAGCCAATAAATGTTGGTCCTGCCACACCGCCCATGTTTGAGTGATTAAAAAAACTAAACATAATCATTCATTGAAGAAGCTTCAAATAATACTTTTGTCAGCACAAAAATAATGCATGAATCAACAAGTAATAGTGATAAAAAGAAAAGTAAATAAATGCAGGCAAATGCTTGAAAAATGTATTATCCATCACATCAAACAGGTTAATACTTCTAGACTTGAGTCTGTATGATTATTCGGTACGTTCTATGTGAGTCAGTCATCGACAAGAGTTTAAAGAAAATAAATTCTTGAAAATATTCCATACAATTTTAGATGATTTCATGCAATTAAATTTAAATATGGCTCTCCTGTTGGATGTGACCATAATTTGCACTGTAATGTGGTGATTCTGGTGCAGTTCGTGCATGTTACATTTGGCAAAATATTTGTACTGGCTTCCTAATCCACTTGTTACAAAGTAAAGGATTATTAAAAATTGCATTAATTAGATACAACCTCCTATTTATTCCACTGCAGTAATGTTTGTTCAGATTCAACAACTGCTCATTTCTGTGATCCTGAGAATCTTACATGATTTGCCAGAAAAGATGCTGTTAATTCAGTGAAAATGTAAAGCATGCAAAGGATTCGAGTGCATTGCCAAGTCTTTAGATTTTGCTCAATTGACCAAATTCATTTGCAATTTCCACTGAAACTGTTTATTTGTTTAGAATTCAATAGAATTCATTCTCACAGTTGTGAAGGAACTGCAGTCCTTTGTTGCTCCAGTTGAGAGTTGGGCCAAAGATATGTTTACCCTTCATTTCTCCCATTATTGAGAAATCTATTGTGAGGAACTCTGTGCAGTTTAATGAAAGATAGATATATAATGAACTTTGGATTTATAAAGGACTTCTTAAGGAACTAGCATCATCCACTACCCTAAAATTTAATGTTAGTGTTAAGCTGCTTAAAAATAATCCTAAGGGTTGCTTTGGATTTTGAGGATTGCAAAATAAGCTATTTAACATAACATGTTATTGTTTACATTGACATTCTTAGTATTGTCAGTTTTAATGTCGACACATCTGATAATGCAAAAGAAGCAACTGTAATCCACTTAATCAGCAATTGGGCAATGTTTAAAATAGCACAGGACAGCCAGCAAATGCTAACAAAATAGCTAAAAAAATCCTGAGAGTGAGGAAAATACAATTACCCAGTCATGGAATTCATAGAGTAACTAGGGAGAAGCAATACACACTACGTAGATCTGAAATTCCTCATGTGGGAAAAATGCAAGACGTAGTAAAAAGCAGTCAATGTCAGTCAGGAATATACTGCTAATCCAGGACCTAGACCCTTGGAGTGTATACCCCATCGCTCAGCAGAATGGTAACTGAAACCCTGCAGTCAATCTGCACAGATATTCCTTGCACAAAGGCAATCACTTAATTGAATCAGAGGTTGGCTGTCTCACACGTCAATTAAAGTACAAATGGAGACAGCAAATTCCCAGTTGAAGCTGATAATATTAGTTTTGATTGGTGGATGTAATTTCCTGCATTGCCCCTCCTCGGAATAACTCAGATTACCGAATCACCCACATTAGGAGCTGTGTTCCTACTGAAACCGAGGACTATAGTTGGGATCTGGGTTTTCTGATGGCCAGATAATGTTTTCTGAAGCACAGATGGGAGTTGCGCATGGGAACCCTGTGGAATCCCCATTGTAGCAGACTCCAAGGAAAGTGGCTGGGCAATTGAAGATTCTACTGGCCAATTCCCCTGCACCCGGATCGCTCTAAATATATCCATTTAAATTGGAGAATTCAGAAGGTTCCACTGCAGTTAAGTAACTAGTTACTGAGGAAAAGTTACACTACTAAAAACCTAATTCAACTGCTTAGTAGATATTAAACGGAACTCTCAACTTACCACACATCAAAGCAATAACATCACTCCAGACTCAATATACCCTTCAGACCCTGATCTGAAAACACCCTCTACTTCCTAGGCCCAACATCCGCTGCCCCATGACAAGGAGCCCAACAACCCCACAGAATCAAAGAAATGATCCTGCACAGAAGGGGACCATTCAGTCCACCATGTCCATCCCATCTTCCTGCACACAGCCCATAGCCTTGCAACTCTCAGCATGTGGGGTGCAGAGGCCAGGTACTTTTAAAAAGAATTTAGGGTCCCTGCTTTCACCACCAATTTGAGCAGCAAGCTCCAGACATCCACCATCCTCTGTGTAAAAAAGGTTTTTCCTCACCAACCTCCACTTGCCCCAACCTCTACAATCCTTCTGCCATTTATCTTGAATCTCTGATCCTTGGCTTTTGAAGTCTCTGCCTAGGGAAACAGGTTATTTCTGTCTACTCCCTCTCTACCCCTCATAATTTTGTATACCTCAATCATGTCATCCCTCAGCTTTCTCTGTTCCTACAAAAACAACTCTCCAGCCCTGACAACCTTCTAGTAAATCTTCTCTGCACTCTCTCCAGAGCAGCTGTATCCTTCCTGTAGTGTGGAGACCAGAACTGCACACAATACTGTAGTCGTGGCCTCACCAGTGTCTTTTACTGTTTCATCATTATGTCCCTACTTTTGTATTCTATATATCTGCCAATGAAGAAAAGCATTCCATATGCCTTCTATACAACCTTATCTACCTTTCAGTCTAGCAGGGTATGGCTGATAGGACAGTTGTATGTTCCTCCTGCAGAATGTGGCAGGTGAGAGACACTATATATGTCTCTGCCGACCACATCTGCGGGAAATGCACCCATCTCCAGCTTCTCGGAAAACGAGCTGGGAACTGGAGCTGGAGCTGGATGAACTACGGACCATCCGGAGGCTGAGGGAGAAATTGAGAGGCTGTACAGGGAGCTGGTCACTCCTCAGACACAAAATAATACAGCTGGGTTACTGTCAGGGGGAGGAAAGGGAACCAACAGATAGGGCAGGGACCCCCTGTGGCCATTCCCCTCAGCAATAAGTATACCATTTTGGATACCACTAGTGGGGACGGCCTACCAGGGGGATGCCATGCTTGTCAGCTCTCTAGCACTGAGACTGGCACTGTGGCTAAGAAGGGAAGGGGGAGAATAGAAAAGTGCTAGTGGTAGGGGACTCAGTAGTTAGACGGATTGACAGGAGATTTTGTGGTCAGGAAGGAGACTCCCGGATGGTATGTTGCCTCCCCGGTGCCAGGGTTTGGGATGTCGCTGATCGGGTTTATAGGATTCTGAAGGGGAGGGTGAGCAGGCAGAATTTGTGGTACATATTGGCACGAATGATATAGCCAGGAAAGGGATTGAGGATCTGAAAAGTGACTATAGAGAGTTAGGTTTGAAACTGAAGAGCAGGACGAGTAGAGTAGTGATCTCTGGTTTGCTACCGGTGCCACAAGATAGTGAGATGAGGAACAGTGAGTGAATGCAGCTTAACACATGGCTGCGAGGCTGGTGCAGGAGGGACGGCTTCAGATACCATTGGGATACTTCAGGGGAAGATGGGACCTGTACTTGAAGGATGGGTTGCACCTGAACTGGAAGGGCACAAATATCCTGGGTGGGAGATTTGCTTGCGTGGTTCGGGATGGGTTTAAACTAGTTTGACAAGGGGGTGGGAACCAGAGCTACGTATCTGAGAGGGGGATAGTTGCAGATGGGGCAGTGACAGGATGTAGTGAATCTATCGGGACGGTTTCTCACATGTTGAAACAAAGGGATCAGTTAAAGTGTGTCTGCTTTAACGCAAGGAGTGTCAGAAATAAGAGTGATGAACTTAGAGCATGGACCAGTGCTTGGGGCTATGATGTTGTGGCCATAACGGAGACATGGGTTTCACACGGGCAGAAATGGTTGCGAGATGTTCCAGGGTTTAGAATATTTAAAAAGAGGGTGGAAAAAGAGAGGGGGTGTAGCATTGCTAATCAGAGAGGGCATCACAGCTACAGAAATGAAACGTTGTTGAGGAAGTTTTGTTTACTGAGTCAGTATGGGTGGAAGTTAGGAGCAACAATGTAGCAGGGTTGTTGTTATGAGTGATTTCAACTTTCCCAATATCCACTGGAACCTCCTTAGTGCAGATGGTTTGGATGGAGCTGTTTTTGTCAGGTGTGATCAGGAGGATTTCCTTACTCAGTGTGTAGACAGACTGATAAGGGGAGAGGATAGTTTGGATTTGGTGCTCTGCAATGAGCCAGGACAGGTGTCAGATCTCACGGTGGGAGAACACTTTGGTGACAGTGACCACAACTGCCTCACATTTACCATAGCCTTGGAGAGGGAAAGGAGCAGTTACCAAGAGAAGATATTTAATTGGGGAAATGGAAATTATGACGCTATCAGACAGGAGTTGGGAAGTACAGACTGGGAGCAATTCTTCCACAGAAAGGGCACAGCAGACATGTGGAGACTATTTAAGGAGCAGTTGTTGCGAATGATGCACAAATTTGTTCCTCTGAGACAGATAAGAAGGGGGGAGATTAAGGAGCCTTGGATGACGAGAACAGAGGAACTTCTCGTCAAAAGGAAGAAGGCAGCTTACATAAGGTGGAGGAAGCAACGGTCTAGCACAGCTTTAGAGGATTACAGGTTTGCTAGAAAGGAGATCAGAAATGGACTGAGGAGGGCCTGGAGGGGATACAAAAAAGGCTTGGCAGGACGGATTAGGGAGAACCCAAAGGCATTTTACTCATACGTGAGGAATAAGAGAATGATCAGGGACAGTGTAGGGAACTTGTGTGTAGAGTCTGAGCAGATAGGGGTATCCCTAAATGAGTTGTTTGCTTCGGTTTTCACCAAGGAAAGGGACCTTGTTGTGAATGCGAACTTTGAGGAGCTGGGAAACAGGTTTGACCAGATCAAAATTGATTAAGTTGATGTGCAGGAAATTTTGACAAACATTAAGATTGATAAGTCCCCAGGGCCAGACCAGGTTTATCCTAGGCTGCTCCGGGAAGGGAGAAAGGATGTAGATAAGCCGCTAGCAAAGATCTTTGCTTCCTCACTCTCCACGGGAGTCGTACCGCAGGATTGGAGGGAGGCGAATGTTGTTCCTCTTTTCAAGAACGGTAATAGGAAAATCCCTGGCAATTACAGACCAGTCAGTCTCACGTCTGTGGTCAGCAAGGTTTTGGAATGAATTCTGAGGGATAGGATTTATGACTATTTGGAAAAGCATAGTGTGATTAAAGGCAGTCAGCATGGCTTTGTGAGGGGCAGGTCATGCCTCACAAATCTTATTGAGTTCTTTGAGAAGGTGACAAGACAGGTCAACAAAAGCCAAGCAGTGGATGTGGTGCATATGGACTTCAGCAAGGCATTTGATAAATTTCCCCATGGTCGGCTCATTCATAAAGTCAGGAGGTATGGGATACAGGGAGATTTGGCTATCTGGATTCAGAAGTGGTTGGCTGACAGAAGGCAGAGAGTGGTTCTAGTTGGAAAGTATTCTTCCTGGAGGTCAGTGTTGAGTGGGGTCCCGTAGGGCTCCGTTCATGAGCCTCTGCTCTTTGTAGTTTTTATAAATGACTTGGATAAGGAGGTTGAGGGTGGGTTAGTACATTTGCAGATGACACAAAGGTTGGAGGTGCTGTTGAAAGTATCAAAGTCTATTGCAGGGTGCAGCACGACATAGACAGGATGCAGAGCTGGGCTGAGAAATGGCAGATGGAGTTCAACCTGGATAAATGTGAAGTGATGCATTTTGGAAGGTCGAACTCAAATACTGAACATAGGAAAAAAGACAGGATTCTCAGCAGTGTGGAGGAACAGAGGGATCTTGGCATTCAAGTATATAGATCCCTCAAAGTTGCCATCCAAGTGGATAGGAGTTCAACCTGGATAAATGTGAAGTGATGCATTTTGGAAGGTCGAACTCAAATACTGAACATAGGAAAAAAGACAGGATTCTCAGCAGCGTGGAGGAACAGAGGGATCTTGGCATTCAAGTATATAGATCCCTCAAAGTTGCCACCCAAGTGGATAGGGTTGTTAAGAAAGCATATGGTGTTTTGGCTTTCATTAAC
>NC_057710.1:112051586-112061289 GCF_004010195.1 Chiloscyllium plagiosum | reverse complement strand
TGGGTTGTGGCATGTCCTCATTCCGTTGTCTTTCCCTTAGGCATCTGTTGATGAAATTGCGGGGTTATCCGTTTTTGGCGAATACATTGTATAGGTGTTCTTCTTCCTCTTTTTGCAGTTCTGGTGTGCTGCAGTGTGTTGTGGCCCTTTTGAACAGTGTCTTGATGCAACTTCTTTTGTGTGTATTGGGGTGGTTGCTTTCGTAGTTCAGG
The DNA here is from genome assembly GCF_004010195.1 of Chiloscyllium plagiosum. Classification (NCBI taxonomy): domain Eukaryota; kingdom Metazoa; phylum Chordata; class Chondrichthyes; order Orectolobiformes; family Hemiscylliidae; genus Chiloscyllium; species Chiloscyllium plagiosum. Next base: position 112,061,077 of record NC_057710.1, on the reverse strand, counting down.
ACTTGGTCTGTGTGTGTGGCTTTCCTGTGTACCTTTGTGGTGAATTCTCCGTTCGGTGTTCTCTGTACCATCATGTCTAGGAATGGGAGATGGTTGTCCTTTTCTTCCTCTCTCGTGAATCGGATTCCTGTGAGTGTGGAGTTGATGATCCGGTGTGTTTTCTCTATTTCCGTGTTTTTAATGATTACATATGTTCTATGTTCTCGACCTGTACCTTTAGAGACCTGTGCACTTGCACACCAAGGTCTCTCACTTTATCTATCCCTCTCAAAATATTCCCACTTATTGTGAATTCTGTTTTACTGATTGCCTCACACTTAAGAAAGTGTGCTAATTTCCTGCCCACTCCACCAACTCATCCACATCATTTTGGAGCTTAAAGCTATCAACTACACAGCCAATTTTTGTGACATCTCTAAACTTCCCAATTGTGCCCCCTCCCCAACACCATTTCAGGTCCAAGTCGTAAATGTATAAAACAAGCAGCAGGGATTTTAACATCGAGCCCTGAGGATCACCACTTAACACAGCATTCCATTCACAAGGGCACCCAACCACCTGACCTTGATTTCCTGTTATTAAGCCAACTTTGGATCCAATTTGACACATTACCCTGTATCCCAGAGGCTTTTACCTTCTTCATCAGTTTTCCATATGGGACCTTGTAAATACTTTACTAAAATCTATTCAGATGACACTGCACTACCCACATCAATCCTCCTTGTCACTTCCTGAAAGAATTCATTCGTATTTATTAGGCATGACCTTCCTTTAACAAAGCCATACTGACTATCCCTGACTACTCCATGCCTTCCTAAATGACTCGGAGATGCCGGTGTTGGACTGGGGTGTACAAAGTTAAAAATCACACAACACCAGGTTATAGACTAACAGGTTTATCTGGAAGCACACTAGCTTTCGGAGCGATGCTCCTTCATCAGGTGACAATCAGGTGTTGTGTGATTTTTAACTTCCTAAATAACAGTTTATTCGATCTCTCAGGATTGACTCTGACAAATTGCCCATCACTGAAATAGGACTAAACCCTTTCCCCAGGATCGAACAGCCCAGTCCACCCCGCAGGACCTGACACTGCACTCCACCCACAGGACCTGACACTGCACTCCCCCCCCACAGGACCTGACACTGCACTCCACCCACAGGACCTGACACTGCACTCCCCCCCCACAGGACCTGACACTGCACTCCACCCACAGGACCTGACACTGCACTCCCCCCCCACAGGACCTGACACTGCACTCCACCCACAGGACCTGACACTGCACTCCCCCCCCACAGGACCTGACACTGCACTCCACCCACAGGACCTGACACTGCACTCCCCCCCCACAGGACCTGACACTGCACTCCACCCACAGGACCTGACACTGCACTCCCCCCCCACAGGACCTGACACTGCACTCCACCCACAGGACCTGACACTGCACTCCCCCCCCACAGGACCTGACACTGCACTCCACCCACAGGACCTGACACTGCACTCCCCCCCCACAGGACCTGACACTGCACTCCACCCACAGGACCTGACACTGCACTCCCCCCCCACAGGACCTGACACTGCACTCCACCCACAGGACCTGACACTGCACTCCCCCCCCACAGGACCTGACACTCCCCTCCACCCCCTCCCCACCCCAGGACCTGACACTGCACTCCACCCACAGGACCTGACACTGCACTCCCCCCCCACAGGACCTGACACTGCACTCCACCCACAGGACCTGACACTGCACTCCCCCCCCACAGGACCTGACACTCCCCTCCACCCCCTCCCCACCCCAGGACCTGACACTGCACTCCACCCACAGGACCTGACACTGCACTCCCCCCCCACAGGACCTGACACTGCACTCCACCCACAGGACCTGACACTGCACTCCCCCCCCACAGGACCTGACACTCCCCTCCACCCCCTCCCCACCCCAGGACCTGACACTGCACTCCACCCACAGGACCTGACACTGCACTCCCCCCCCACAGGACCTGACACTGCACTCCACCCACAGGACCTGACACTGCACTCCCCCCCCACAGGACCTGACACTCCCCTCCACCCCCTCCCCACCCCAGGACCTGACACTGCACTCCACCCACAGGACCTGACACTGCACTCCCCCCCCACAGGACCTGACACTGCACTCCACCCACAGGACCTGACACTGCCGGACAGTCTACTCCACCCCCAGGACCTGACATTCCACTCCATCCCCCTGGACTGGCAAGCCTCTCTGTCCTCAGGACCCAACAAACCTTTGCACTTGATAGCAGACATGACAATCCCTTTCTTGCACCAGGACCGATGCAGCCACTTGACACACTCCCTTTAATGCCAGGGCCCAATACACACACAGCACCCTCAAGCCCTAACACCCTTAACCCCCACAAGCCCTTTCCTCCAGAACGTCTTCCCTTGTTCCCAAATTCCCTTCCCTGTCTCCAGAGCTGACCCTGTGCTTGCCTGCCTCCCCAGCCAGCCCAGTGGAGCTGACCCTTTTAGATTGTCACCTGAGCTGACATTCCCATCCCTGGCCATCCCAATCTCTGCCACCCATCCCAATCTAGACCAAACACTCCATTAATTACCTGGCCATCTTATCACCTTGTGCCCAAACACCCTACTTATCTGCCACACCCTTGCCACCTGCATGTTACCCTAACTGCATGGCACTTTACCTTCTGATGCTCTACCCTTCCAGCACCCTAACCATGCAGTTATCTTATGTACTTAACCTTTCACAGATGCTGTTAAAATCGATGTCTGCAACATTGGACAAGTATATCAAAGAATACGGCAAATAGCTGCAGTGAGAAAAGGAGTGTTGTTTGCCTTCCTCTGAATAGTCATAGCACTAGAACGATGTGCAGCACAAAAACTGACCCTTCTGTCCAACCTGTCCATGCTGACCACATGTCCAAACCTCATCTGTTCCCATTTGCCAGAATATCCCTCTAAACCCTTCCTATTTGTATACCCATCCCATTGCCTTTTAGTTGCATATTTAGCATTTAATAGAGAGGACATCAGTTTGGGGGCTGGTATTTTAATGAATTGTTAAACTTCATGTACAATAGTGGGAATGTTCTGAGATGCTTTACTCAGCACCACAGGGCTGCTATTTGATCATTCCAAGAAGTGACTATATCTGGGCAGTTCTCAATTCCTTGCCTTAGCCTCACCTACTATAGATCAAAGGCAAAACCAATGTCTCATTGCTGGTCACTTACTGACATTGGTTCAGTGTGTTAAAGCATATGATGTGTGACTTCAGGGTGTAGGATGCATTGTGTACAGTTTTGGTCATCCTATTATAGGAAAGACATAGTTGAAAACTAGAGGGCATAGGTTGAAGTTGCTCCTCAGGTCCTCTTCTCACCTTAAACTCCTGCACGCCCTGGATGTAAATTCTCAACCAGGGAAAACATCCTCCCTGAATCTTACTGCCCATCACTGTTAGAATTTTACATATTTCAATTAGAACCTCTATCCTTTATCTAAATTCTGGCGAATGCAGGCTCAGTCAAATCAAACCTCCCATGGGACAATCCTACCATCCCGACATCAACTGAGTGAACCTTCACTGCACTCACTCCAGTGCAAGCCTATTCATTCTTAGATAAGGAGACCAAAACATACAAACATGCAAATATCGAAAACAGGAGCAAGAGTAGGCATTTTGCCTTTCAAGTCTGCTCCGCCATTCATTGTGATCTTGGGTGATCATCCAACTCAATAACCTGGTCCTGCTTTTCCTCCTTTTTATCCCTTTAGACTCAGGAGCCACATCCAATTCCTTCTTGAAATCATACAATGTTTTGAACTTAACTGCTTTCGGTGGTTGAGAATTCCATTGGCTCACCACTGTCTGATGAAGAAATTTCAGTACTTAGTTTACTTACCTCATCTCAGTACTTACCTCATCTCAGTACTTGGTTTCCCCTGTATCCTTAGACTGTGACCCCTGGTCTGGACTCATCCTCATCTGAACATCCTTCCTGTATCCACCATGTCTAGTTCTGTTAGAATTTTGTAGGTTTCTATGAAGTCCCCCTTAATTCTTCTGAACTCCAGCAAACGTTATGCTAACTGATTCAACCTCTTCTCAAACGTCAGTCCTGCCATCCCAGGAATCAATTCGGTAAACCATTACTGCACTCCCACTATAGCAAGAACATCCTTCTTTGTATAAAAACTGAACACAGTATTCAAGGAGTGCTCTCTCCAAGACCCTGTATAACTGCAATGAGACATCCCTGCTCTCACTATTAAGGCCAACAAATGATTTGTCTTCTTCACCATTTTCTGCACCTGTATGCTTACCTTCAGCAATAGGTGTGCAAAGACACCCAGGTCTCATTGCACATCTCCCTGTCTGAACTTATTGCTGTTCAGGTCATAATCTGGCTTCCTTTTTTTAGTACTATAGTAAATAATGTCTCATTTATCCACATTATATTGCATCTGCCGTGCACTTGCCCACTTGCTCAACTTGTCTAAATCAACCTGTATTCCTTTACAAATGACCTTACCCATCTCCTTTCAATTTTGTCTGCCCTTCCTAAATGATGATGTTAACAATAATAATGATGCTGGATTTTGGTTCCCATCCTTGATCACCCTGCAGCTATGTCTCTGGAATTGTAACTATATGATAGTAGTTTAGATCTATTTGTGCTGCTAATTTATCTACCTTATTGCAAAAGCTCCACACATTAAGACCCAAAACCTTTAGACTTGTCTTTTTTTTTAACCCTGTTAGTCATAATAAGCATAGAATTAACAAAAATTAAAATCCAATTCAATGGAACAACACCAGGTGAAAAACAAAACCCTTGCTGTAAGTCAGCAAGCAGAATGCATCAATAAATTGGAATTTGCAGTATAATTAAAAAGCAGGCAGCCTGACTGTTCCATGAAGCTGAACTCCTTTGAACACATTGAAAACAGATTGTTTAATAGCTGATGAAAGGTTATTCCATAATAATGCCCTAGAAAATGAGAAATCTAGCCTGTAGTAAAATCTCCTGAGAAGTGAAAGGTTTCATGAAGAAATGTTCTTTGTTCTATAATTTGACACAGATAGTACAGTACTGCATATTTTCTGAGCCATAGAGGTACCAACTTGTGTAAACATTTCCATGCTAAATCTGCCAGTTGATATTCCACTTCAAATGTAGTGTTAATAAGTGCAAGCTGTCCAGTGCTGTGGAATGATGTCCAGAAGCAGAGGTTGACACAAATTCAGCAGAATTCTCATAAAGCATAGTGATTTGATTAAATGCATTAATATCTATTTAAATAAAAACAGGTGGTGGACCATTTATCTGAGTCTGGAAATAGAAAAGCTTGATAACCTGTTTTCTTGTTTAAAGACATTCTAATTTCTTTCTGTTTTCATTAATTTCTTCAGCAATTTTCCTTAATAGCTGAGAAATGTGGGCCCCAGCAACTATTGCAAGTTCAAAACAAACTTTGCTCGAAGATCTTTCCTCCCCCATGAGATAAATGTTAGGTAGCGAGGTCTATGGGGGGGAAGGAGGTCAGAAACATGGATGTGTACTGAATTTCAAGCATGGCAATTTTCTCTCACTAACTGGCTGCTGGATGTATAGATAAGACAAACTGCTCTGAAGTATATCCTATCTCTGTATGGTCTTCAAGTTTTGCTTTTCTATGTGTAAGAAGTTTCGGCCAGAGGTATGTCACTCATTTCTTTAGCTCCACAAGATCAGTTTCAGCTAGTGAGCTGCTCAGAAGACACACCAGTGCACCAATGCTTTTTCACCTCAAAAGAGTGACTTTGCTGTTACATAGAGGAGAAGAACTTTGCAGAATGTACCAATAAACCATCGTGCAACAGAGAAGGAATTAGAAATAAAAAATGAGAAATTAGAAAAACATAAACTGAATTTTCCAGTCCAGAAAAAAGGTTTGGTGGGGAGGGGCACCTGAGGGAAGGGTCAAAGATCATCAAGCTAAACCGATAATACAGAGATAATGGGCCAAATGTTAACTCTGTGTAAGTCGTTCGCTTCGATTCAGTTAAAATCTCAATCCCAGCAGGCTGTTTGGGAATCTAATGTCAGTTTAAGCACTAAGTGGAATGAAAAGAGCAGTCAACAAGAAAAAAAATCATTAAAACTGATGATGAAGCATCAAATTTCATCCCTGAGGCGGGTAGCAGGTGCTGGGAAAACTCTTGTCTATGCCTGCCCTGCTCAGGAGAAAGCTCCTGCAAAGATGGCATTCTGTAATGGGTTGAGCAAATGGATGCTGTCTGCTATCCTATTGGCTAAACAGGGAAGATGCTTAGAGGCAGCTATAGGAACTGTCTGAAGTGGAGGAAGGCTGTTTAAAGGCTCATCTCTCTGGGATGGGACTGCAGTTACAACAAAACGTGGAAGGCCTATGCCCCAACTATGCCACTCTATGCCCCTCTCCCACTCAGGAGGCCCCACATGCCAGGCCATGCCCCAGACACCTATGACACTTTATGTCAATCTAGCCAGGGTATGCCTTACCCATCACTCATGGACCCTTACATCCCTGATGTCAGGTTATGCTCTCCATCCATTCTCTATGACCCTGATGCTGTCCATGCCTTTGCATATATCCTTACTTATCCACTATGGCTCCTTTTGTCCCCTTGCCAAGCTATGGTCGATGCCCTCTCTACACTTCATAGAAACTACGAACACTATTGCGACAGTATGATTTGTAAGTAAAAGCACAATTATGTCAACAAAGCCTTCAGAGCTAAATGCATTAAATGCATCGAGGAACAGCTAGTTGAACTGCTCACCACCTATTCCACTGCTTTGAAGGCTAAAAAGATGACTGATGTCTAAAGCAAAGAATACAGCCATCTGTTCCACTGCTTTGGCTGAAAAGATGCCTAACCTGTCAATGAATCCAAATATCAAAGCACATGGTAAAACGGATACAATAAAATCCTAACCTCAATACTATAAGATTAACAAGAGCACTTTATCCATTGGGTAAGTGAATGTATTTGAAGATGTTCCAACTTTCACAATGGTAGCCAATTTTCTGGTCAATTATTTTTCTAAACAAACCCTATCATCGATCATTGCATAAAAATAACTTATAATTTTGCATGAGATAACAACATGAATTTTGCACTACATTTAAAGCTATCCATCAAAAATTCCCAAAGATGGAACATCTTACCCATGGTTCACAAAATCTCTAAAGTGTTGAATCGCATCTCCTTCAGACGTTTTCAGAAGCTGGCTTGACACTATGAAAATTGTAGGGAACCTGAAATCCCCACACCAGCCATCAATGTCCAAATTGCTACCTCTAGGCTTGCAATATATACCCTTGTCCTGTGCTTAGAAGTATCATTGTGATGGGAATTACCTTGAATCGGGATCAACCTGTCTTTTTCCTCTTTAATATTACTTTGCCCCACAGTAGAATGACAAAACCCAGCAACTGGAGACCACGTAACTACCACTTCATTTTAAAAACCTGTTTGGCTCAGTAACTAATCTGCCTTCTGTTACTCGCTCTGGCCTTCATGTGACTCTGGGTCCACAGCAATGTTACTAACTCTCATTTGTTCAGAAACAGCCTAACAAGCCACTTATGTTTATTGAATTGGTCCCCCAATGAGCTTTAACCTTCTACTGCCATGGATACAATGGATGAAGACGATGATTTGCCACTACATGTTAAGGGCCGGTTAGATGGGCAATAAATGAAAGCAATGTCCATATCCCATGAAATGATTTTACTTTTAAAATGCATTTCCAGTGAGAAATACCACCTTAAATTCATAAAATATACTCAGTTTCTACTAGAAGTTGAAGGCAGCTTCATTTATGAGCAAATTTCTGGTTTGGGTGTGAATAATTTCTGATCTGTGAGTACAAGATTTCCAGGTCTGTGTAGGAGTGCTGAAGTATTCTTAAGACAAAGCTTTGGTTTACTTTTTTCACATTCGTATTGAGATTCGGAACTATTCCCTCTCCAAATGGATTGATTTCACTTTCTGAGAAAATACACATTATATAAACACAATTTCTTGCTTTTGCTCTTTTTATCCACCAGGTTGAGTGTTATCACTGCAGTAAGATCAAGTCTGCACTCAGGTAAGTGAACAAGAATAGGTTTTGCTAAACCTGACAGAGTACAATACAGAGGGGAGGAGAATGCCTACACACTTGAATACAGGTTCCATCTTGTTTAGACACCTCATGGCACAGCTTGGTGTGTACATGCTCAGTTGATGGGAAAAGTGAATGAATCCCAAAAGTGACATCAAGGCAGCATTTGACAGAGTATGTCAGCAAGGAGATGTAGTAAAACTGGGTCAATTGGAATATGGGAGAAATCTCTCTGTTAGCTTGAGTCATACCTAGCACAAAGGAAGATGGTTTCACTCAATGTTCCCTGTAAGCTGCAAAGCTATGTGCCTGCACAGCTGCTTGGAGGTTCACACAGTTTGATTGATTGATTTATTGATTGATTGATGTATTGCTTGATTGATTTATTGTGATGTGTACTGAGATACAGTGAAAAGCTTTGTTCACAAGCAGCACAAGCAGACCACAAGCAAGGATGTACAGATCAAAAAGACTTAGACAGGTTACATTGCGCAGGGTGAGTGACAATAGACAATAGATGCAGGAGTAGGCCATTCTGCCCTTCGAGCCTGCACCACCATTCAATATGACCATGGCTGATCATTTTTAATCAGTATCCTGTTCCTGCCTTATTTCCATAACCCTTGATTCCACTATCCTTGAGAGCTCTATCCAACTCTTTCTGAAATGAATCCAGAGTCTGGGTCTCCACTGCCCTCTGGGGCAGAGCATTCCACACAGCCACCACTCTCTGGGTGAAGAAGTTTCTCCTCATCATTGTCCTAAATGGTCTACCCCATATTTTAAGCTGTGTCCTCTGGTTCAGCACTCACCCATCAGCGGAAACATGTTTCCTGCTGCCAGAGTGTCCAATCCTTTAATAATCTTATATGTCGCAATCCGATCCCCTCTTAGTCTTCGAAACTCAAGGGTATACAAGCCCAGTCGCTCCAGTCTTTCAGCATAAGGTAGCCCCGCTATTCCAGGAATTGACCTCGTGAACCTACGCTGCACTCCCTCAATAGCCAGAATGTCGTTCCTCAAATTTGGAGACCAGAACTGCACACAGTACTCCAGGTGTGGTCTCACCAGGGCCCTGTACAGCTGCAGAAGAATCTCTTTGCTTCTATACTCAATCCCTCTTGTTATGAAGGCCAGCATGCTATTAGCCTTCTTCACTGCCTGCTGTACCTGCATGCTTACCTTCATTGACTGGTGTACAAGAACACCCAGATCTCTCTGTACTGCCCCTTTACCTAAATTGATTCAATTGAGGTAGTAATCTGCCTTCCTGTTCTTGCCACCAAAGTGAATAACCATACATTTATCCACATTAAACTGCATCTGACCACTCACCTAAC
>NC_057710.1:112038658-112049693 GCF_004010195.1 Chiloscyllium plagiosum | reverse complement strand
ATTCTAGGTCTCCCCGCGCAAGGGACTGAATATCATCCTTTACCAACGTGGCCACCCCACCCCCTCTGCCCGTCAGTGTGTCCTTACGATAGCACGTGTAGCCTTGAATATTCCTTTCCCAGGCCCTGTCCACTTGAAGCCACGTCTCAGTTATCCCCACAATATCGTATCTGCCAATTTCTAAAAGAGCCTCAAGCTCATCCATCTTATTTCTAATGCTTCGTGCATTCATGTATAGTATTTTTAATTTGTTACTGCCCTCACCCTTCCCATCAACTCCTATTTCACTCAACCTTACAGCATGATCCCTTTTTGAGTTTTCTGCCTCATTGATACACTTGTCTTTCTTGACTTCCCTTGTTCTAACTTTCCCTTCAATTTCCTTCTTAAACATCCAGTTTATCCCCTTCCCCCGCTACTTAGTTTAAATGTAGCTGTGTTGCAGTAGCAAACCTGCCTGCCAGAATTGTCCCTAACCTATTAAGGTGCAAACCGTTTCTCTTGTATAATTTATGCTTACCACAAAACATAACCCAGTGATCTAAGAATTTAAATCCTTGCTTCCTGCACCAGTTCCCCAGCCACACATTCAAGTCCATTATCTCCCTGTTTCTGGCCTCACCAGCCCGAGGAACTGGAGGCAAACTGGAGATAACCACCCTGGACATCCTGCTTTTCAGCCTTCTTCCTAGTTCTCCGAAGTCCCGCTGTAGTATATTCCTCCTCTTCTTTCCGACATCATTTGTGCCGACATGTACCACCACGTCTGGTTCTTCACCTTTGTCCTTGAGGATGTCCTGCACTCTGTCTGTGATGTCTTTAACCCTGGCACCAGGAAGGCAACACACCATCCTTAAGTCCCGCCTGCTGCCACAAAAACCNNNCCTTCTGCCCTGCCCCCACGTCAACTTTTGATTGACAGACCTGGCCACCTCGTGGACTGGCAGTGTCATCTGTCTCTACTGTTTCCAAAAGATTCAACTTGTTCCTGACAGGTACTTCCCCCGGGGTCTCTTGCACCTGTCTCCTCTCTGCTTTCCTCATCGTTTGCTCTCTTCTGCTCTTTTCTGGCACGATTGGTGTAATAACCTCGCTGAAGGTCTTGTCCAGAAAGATCTCGTTCTCTCGGATGAGCCTAAGGTCCTCGAGTTCTTTCATCAGTGCTGCAATATACACTGTCAGTAGCTGAATTTGCACGCACTTTCCACACTTATACGAGCCAGATACACCAGAGTCGTTGACCTCCCACATCAAGCACATAGCACACTGAACCAGCTTGGCAGTCATGTCTTCACCCTCTTCAACTGTGGTGTAATCACTTCACTCAACCTCCTTGTCAAAGACTCCTGAGTTGAAACTTTATTGCTGGAACAGCACAGCAGGTCAGGCAGCATCCAGGGAACAGGAGATTCGACGTTTCGGGCACAGGCCCTTCTTCTCATTCCTGAAGAAGGGCCCGTGCCCGAAACGTCAAATCTCCTGTTCCCTGGATGCTGCCTGACCTGCTGTGCTGTTCCAGCAATAAAGTTTCAACTTTGATCTCCAGCATCTGCAGACCTCACTTTCTCCTCAAAGACTCCTGAGCTAAAGCCTCACTCTTCACTCCACAGGAACTTCCTTGGACCCTCTTTTTGGGGCAAGTCTGTGGACTTTTAATTTAGGTTAGAGGAGGAAGGTGGGAGGGAGGCCCTACTTTGTAGGACCTGGGGTCTAGAACACACCCACTCAAATAACAATAACAAGTGCTAATTGAGATCAGCATTATTTGAGGCTAGAAAGTCCATTCATCAGTCTGATAACAGCTGGGAAGAAGCTGTTCCTGAACCTGCTGGTGTGCGTGTTCAGGCTTCTGTATCTTCTGCCCAACAGAAGAGATTGTAGGAGAACATTACTGGGATGCGGAGGGACTTTGATGATGTTGGCAGCCTTTCTGCGGCAACACGCCAAGTAAATGGTGTCCATGGATGGGAGATTGGCTTCTGTGATGGTCTGGACTGTACACACCACCCTCTATAATTTCTTATGACCCTGAGCAGAGCAGTTGCCATACCAGGCTGTTACGCACCTGGACAGTTTGCTCTCAATGGTGCATCAGGAGAAGTTGATGAGGGTTCTTATGGACTTGCCAAATTTCTTGAGCTACCTGAGGAAGAAGAGGCATTGTTGTGCCTTCTTGACCATGGCATCTATGTGGGAAGGCCAGAACAGGTTATCGGTTATCATCACTCTGAGGAACTTGATGCTCTCCACCCTCTCAACCTCCACTCCGTGATGTAGATGTTGGTGTGTTCTCCTCCTTTCTTTCTGAAGTAAATGATCACTTCTTAGTTTATTGAAATTGAGAGAGAGGTTGTTCTCATTGCACCAGGTCACCACAAGTTTCTTGAACATTGATTCGTGTGCTCACTCACTGACTTCTACTTCCAGAAGCCACCGCCGGGCATGAAGCTCTGCCCAGTGGAGAACAAAACAGTGGAAAAATCAGTTGTGGTTGGAGGATGTAAATTATTTCAGTCAAGGTGATCATTCCTTCAGTTTGTCAGGGTAATGCCATAGGCTCAAGAATGCTCAGTTTCTTCATCAATGACCTTTCCGCCATCATAAGGTTAGAAGTGGGAATATTGGCAGATAATTATTCAATGTTCAGCACCATTCATGACCCGTCAGATACTTAAGCAGCCTTTGTCCATTTGCAGAAAGGCCTCAACAGCATCCAGGCTTGGCTAACAACTGGCAAGTAATATTTTCACCATACATGTACCAGACAATGACCATCTTGAACAAGAGAGAAAAAAATCTAATCATTTTCCCAAACTATTCAATGGAATTATCATTTCTGAATTCCTCCCCATAAGCATCCTCAGAGTTACCATTGGCCAGAAACTGCAGTGGACCTGCCACATAAATGCAACAGCTAAAGCAGGTCGGAAGCTGGGAGTTCTGTGGTAAGTAATGCAACTCTGGATTCTCCAAATTCTGTCCACCATCTACAAAGGAGTGTGATGGAAGACTTCCCACTTGCCTGGATGGGTGCAGCTCCAGCAAGAAGCTTGGCACTACCCCGGATGAAGTAGCCCATTTGATTGACATCTCATTCACAAACATCCATTCTCTCTACCACTGACCCTCAGTAGCCACAGTATCTACCATCTACAAGATGCACAATAGAAACTCAGCGTGTTACAAGCTGAAGTGTCCCTTTGACCATACTTTTAAGTCTGTGACCTCTACTGCGTAGAAGGGCAACAGATACATTGGAAAATCTGCATATGCATATTTCCTCCAAGTCAGATCCCATCCTCAGTTGAACTATATCACTATGTCGATCTCCTTCCAAGGGAAAAGCTTCAATAGTTTGGAGTTCTAGCCGCTGGTGACATTCTTACTGCAAAGGCATTGGTTCAACTTCTCCACTTTGATCAGCTTGAGGTTGGCCTGTGGTGAGCAACAGTATCTTTTTCTCTATGTTTTGACCTACTCATACCTTAGCGATAGGTAGACTGCCATGTGCTTCAACAGAAGGCTGCTGCTTTAAATGTCAAAGTTCCCAGGAGAGGGAAACGTGAAGTTTCATCGCCATGATCAGTAGAAGGCAGTAGAAGATGCAAAGAAGTTGGATCCATGGGACATCCTTCATCAGGATCTGATAAAAGTAGACCTCCCAGGATTTCTACATCAGGTGTAGGATCCCTTGGAAGCTCTTCAGTGAAACACTGATCTGCAGACTTAAGAAAGATTGGACAATAACAGGATGTTCAAACTTTGTCGTTTCCTTGAACGTCTGAGAGTTTGGACTAGTTCAATGTTGAGGGCGCACTCTGCATTTTCCTTTGTTCTGCTTTCTAATTCAGTCTTCAAAAGAACATAATCATCCGAGTTCATCTCTTTTATCAAAGAAGACTTCCTTCCCAGGATAGTCCTTTGAAAACTCAAACTTTGATCTCGCTTCTCTCTCTGAAGAAATTTTTTCAGATTTAAGATTATCCTTTGTAATTGCAGCAAAATGTTTTCTTTGACCATAATTCACAATGATCTTTAAGCTCTGAATATTATGGTAAAAGACTGCCATTTTCCACTGTTATAGCGTCTCTTTCTTCAGGCAATTTCTTAAGACCAATGATTGCCTCCGAACAAAAGCTGTGAAAATGTCATGTAGTCTTTTCTTTTTCAGTTGCAAGTTCCTGTTTTTCTTTTAGTCATTTTCCTGTAGAATGATAAGAACCTTCCCATTCTTGAAGCAAGTTCATTCATACTCTGTTCCATTAATGGTCATTTGAACTTCTGTCAGTTTGGTCCCACATAGAGTCATAGAGTCATGCAAAATGGAAATAGACTCTTCGGTTCAACGCATTTGACCATATCCCTCCAAACCCTTCCTATTCTTACACATCCAGATGTCTTTTGAATGTTGTAATTGTATCAGCCTCTGCCACCTCCTCTGGCAGCTCAGTCCATACACATATCACTCTCTGCATGAAAAAGTTACCCCTCTGGTCCTTTCCAAATCTTTCCCATTTCACCTGCAATCCATGTCCATTAGTTTGGGCCTCCACTAACCTGGGGAAAAGACCTTGGCTATTCACTCTCTCCATGCCCATCATGATCTTATAAACTTCTATAAGGTCGCATTGCAGTCTCTGATGCTCCAGGGAAAATAGCCCTAGCCTCTCCCTATAGCTCAAACCCTTCAATTGCAGCAAGGTTCTTGGAAATCTTTTCTGAACCCTCTCACATTTAACAACATCCTTCCTATAACAGGGAAAGCAGAATTGTAAGCAGTATTCCAAAAGTGACCTCTCTAATGTCCTGTACAGCCACAACATGAACTCCTGACCCCTATACTACATGCACTAACCAATAAAAACACAAGCGTACCAAACACCTTAATTACCACTCTGTTTATCTGCAACTCTACTTTCAAGGAACTATGCACCTGCATCCCTTGGTCACTTTGTTTGGCAAGACTCGCCAGGGCACTATCATTAAGTGTCTTAGTCTTGCCGTTGTTTGTCTTACCAAAATGGGCGGCACGGTGGCACAGTGGTTAGCACTGCTGCCTCACAGCGCCTGAGACCCGGGTTCAATTCCCGCCTCAGGCGACTGACTGTGTGGAGTTTGCATGTTCTCCCCGTGTCTGCGTGGGTTTCCTCCGGGTGCTCCGGTTTCCTCTACACAGTCCAAAAGATGTGCAGGGTCAGGTGAATTGGCCATGCTAAATTGCCCGTAGTGTTAGGTAATGGGTAAATGTAGGGGTATGGTGGGTTTCGCTTCGGTGGGTCGGTGTGGACTTGTTGGGCCGAAGGGCCTGTTTCCACACTGTAATGTAATCTAATCTAAAAATGCAACACCTCATATTTAATGTTGGAATGCAAGAATTGGAGGTCTATGTTTCCTTTTTACCTTGTCAAGTTGCTGCTGAGAACATCTTATTTCAGTTCACACCTGTTCCTTTTCAGTCTTCAGGCTTGATAGTGCTAATAGCTGAGCTTGTAGTTTAACAGTCACTTTCAGGTAGTTAGACTTCTCCAAGATGCTCATGTTTAATATGCTCAAACTCAATATGATGCTCAGCTTTAAGTTTTTTTCTAAGGTATCCTACAGCTATGGAAGTTTGTCGTTCGGTCTTGTGTTCCAGCATTAAAAGAAAACCTGAGTACTTCTATGGGCAATGATGAGACTTAATTGCAGAATTCAGCTGACATTTCACATTAGTAACCTCTGAACATTCAGTAATGGATTGGAATAAATTGGACTTAAACATTTTCTTTTCCCTGGATAGCTTTTCATCAGCTGCTTATAGTTGTTAGATTAACTCTCAGTGGGATACTGTGAAGTATTGCCAGTCTTCCAGGTTGGACTCATTCCACTCAATCCCTTTGCTGTATTACTGACTACTATTTAAGTGTCCTGGATCTGCAAACAATTGTTGCCATGGGGTAAGATCAGATCTGCACTCAAGTGATAATACAGTACACAAGGGAGGATGATGAATAGACTGTCTGAGAGCTCTACAGACCCAGGCCCTGCTTCCATCTTGTTCTGAAATCATCATGGCAGCGCTCAATATACATACAATCAGTACCTTTATTGCAGTAAAGTTATGGTTAACCCTTTACTTTACAATCACCACTTCTCCAACTCTAACAACAGATACATACTCAAACATACCTTGCTTTTCTTCTGTTTATGAAAGTTGATATTTCTTAATATTCTTATGAACATGATACTTGGACAGATAAGTCTTGGGTGTACACACTACGCTGTCTGTGTTGGCTGTAAGGAAATGAGACTGTAATATATTATTAAGCTACTATACATAAGAACTTGCTGAGACCTGTGAGGTTAATATTGAGATCTCCTGGATTCCAGGTGCACTGAGTTTCAGGTTCCAAACTTGGCTCCATTTTGGCCTCCAGCAGTTATTCCCAGCAAAAAAAAAGAGGTTAACTCAGGGTTAGACAAAAGTTCACTGTTCTATAAAGGGTACTTGTTGTTTAATCAATTAAAAACTGTAGTATTTCCTTTAAGGATTTAGTCTTTGCCTGTCAATGATAGTAAAGTTATTAGAGATATTTTTACCAATTAAATATTCCAGTTAATCTTTAAACTTAACTGGATGAAAAGCATTATTGTCTTATGATTTTAAAAAAAACAAAGTGGAAGCGTATCTCTCTGGGCTATTCCGAATGGAAGATCATGGGCCAAGTTTTCTGAGGAGTGGCAATTTCATGAAAGCTGGACTTTCTTGTTTATGAAAGAAAGGGAGCTCCACATTTCTGAGAGGAGATTCTGATCAGAGCTCCCTCAGCAATGTCGAACTGCATTCCATCCTGACAGTTCTCTCACTGCACAGAACCAATGGTGGAAGGTAAACCATTTCCCCATTTCACAGACATCAACTGCTGTGCTCTGCCATTTAAAAACCCTGACAGCCAATTTGACAGCTGCTGTGGAACCATAACTACATAGGGCAAATTAATGTTAGGGTGCTGAGAGATTTTGATGCCAGATGGGTACAGGGTAATGTGCCAGGTAAGTAGGATGTCAAGTGGGAAGTGGATAGGGTGCCAATTGGGTAGGGGTCCAGGGTGCAAGGTGGTGAGCTGCCTCGGTAAGTGATGCAGTTTTCAGGGTAGATTGGGGTGAGTGGGAGAAATCAGGTCCATTGTGGGGTGGCGAGGGCAGGTCGGCTTCAGGTCAGGGGGTTGTGATCCAGCAGTGGATCAGGGGCTGCATTCTGCAGAGGTGGCTGGGTCAGGTCTAGTGGTGAGGCTGTGTTAAGGATCCAGTACTGCCCAACAGCAAGCTGCTTGGGTTGGGTCAGGTACACCGGGGTAAGGAAGGGATCAGATCCAGTCCAGCAGGAGGGAGGGTTAGGTCCAGATGGGGTGAAAGGTGGGGAAAGGGATTCTGCTGTGAAGCAGGGTAAGAATGGGGAGGTACGTGTCATGAGCGGGGCAGGTTATATGTGTTAGTTGATGACACAATAACACAATCTCAGGACATGTAGGCATTCCAAAGTGAGTTGAGGCTAGTGCAGATGGGGCCCAGTGTAACTAAAGGATTGATTTCCTGTTGACAGTCAAGCACAGAGGATTATAAACATTTACAGTCAAAAAGGAAACTGTATTTATGTGCATTAAATGTGACATTTTTCTAATACAACAATTAGGCAGAAAATGTTTTGACATTCCGGGTCAGCATCATAAAGGTCTGTCAAATCAAAGTCCAATTTTTGTTCGTACTTAACAAATTAACCTGTCAGATATTTCAAACAGTCAGGTTCTATAGTTGCAATTGAGTTGAAATGTTACTCTGGTTGGGTAGGAATGGAACCAATATGGGCTCCTTTGTTCCCTCAAGGCCTCTGCAAAAATCCTTTACATGTTTCAACTTGTCAAAGGGAATATTACAAGACATGGGGTAATTTTTGAAATAATTATATATTTTCTTTAGTAAAAGAGTGTCACAAAGTATCCTGGTATTTTTAAATCCATATGTTATTGGAACGGAATTTTAACTTTCTTCATCTGATTGTTGCGCCTAAGATGTTTCGTTGGGGTAAAATACTTTTTAAAAGAGGAAATGTATCCGAAATGGTTGTAGTGAGTACAGGTTCAAGCAAGGCTACATGGAGTAAACCAAGCCATCTGCATTGAAACTACCATTACCATAGTGTTGAAGGTTTGGATGGTGAAGAATTTGTCAAATGGGTTCAAGAAATTTTTCTTTATCAATATGTGGATGCCCCTATGAGGGAAGAGGCAAAACTTGACCTTACTTTGGGAATAAGACAGGGCAGGTGACTGAAGTAAAAGTCAGGGAACACTTTGGGTCTAGCAATCATTATTTTATTAATTTCAAACTGGTTATGGAAAAGGAGAAGCCTTTCATGAAAGTTAAAATTTTAATTGGAGTAAGGCAAATTTTAATTGTATGAGACAAAAACTTTCAAAGGTAGATTGGAGTAGACTGTTCTGAGGTAATAGAATGTCTGAGAAGTCAGAGGCATTCAAGAGTGTTATGACTAGAATTCAAAGGCATTGTGTTCCTGCTAGATAGAAGGCAAGGCTGGTAAGATTAAGGAACAATAGATGAGTAAAGATATTGAGGTTCTAGTCAAGGATAAAAGCGAATCTAATTTTAGACATAGACAACTTGATTCAATTGAATCTCTTAATCAATAAAGAGAGGGTAGGGACATTCTTAAGAGAGAAATCAGGAAGGCAAAGAGAGGATATGAGATAGCATTAGCAGATAAGTTTAAGGATAATCCAAAGAGATTCTATAAATACATTAAAAACAAACTAGAGAGAGGGTAGGACCTCTTAAACATCAGGGAAGACGTCTTTGTGCTGAACCCCAGGAGATGGGAGAGATACCAAATGAATATTCCGCATCAGTTTTTACTGTAGAGAAAGAAATGGAGTCTAAAGAATGCCTAGAAATAAACTTTGATGTTTTAAAAGCAGTTCACATTCCAGGTGAGGAAGTTCGGGAGATCTTAGAGAATATAAAGTTGAATAAATCTCCCAGATCTGATCTAATGTATTCCAGAATGCTGTGGGAAGTAAGGGTGGAAATTATGAGACTCCTTGCAGAAATATTTGCATAATCTATAACAACGGGTGAGGTGGCTGAGAGTGACTAATGTTGTACTTTTCCTTAAGTTGTAAGGAGAAACCAGGAAACGATAGACCTGTGCGTCTGACTTGGGTTGTGAGCAAATTGTTGTAGGTGATTATAAAAGATGGGATTTATGAATATTTACAGAGGCAAAAATTGACTAGGGATAGTCAACATGGCTTTGTGAGAGGAAAATCATGTCTCACAAACTTGATTGAGTTTTTTGAGAAAGTTAACAAAAAGGCTGATGATGGCAGAGCAGTAGGCGTTGTTTATTTGGATTTTATTAAAGCCTTTGACAAGTTTCCGCATTGTAGAATAATTAGTAAAGTTAAGTCACATGGGATTCAGGGTGAGCATGCCAATTGAACATGTAATTGGCTTAATGGCAGGAGACCGTAATGGTGGAAGGTTGCTCTTCAGTCTGGAGTGCTGTGACCAGCGATGATCCACAGGGATAGATTTTGG
Source organism: Chiloscyllium plagiosum (assembly GCF_004010195.1). Lineage (NCBI taxonomy): Eukaryota > Metazoa > Chordata > Chondrichthyes > Orectolobiformes > Hemiscylliidae > Chiloscyllium > Chiloscyllium plagiosum. The sequence goes on along the minus strand of NC_057710.1, from coordinate 112,040,099 downwards.
GTCCTCTTTTGTTTGTCATTTTCGTAAATGATTTGGATGAGCATATAGAAGGCAGGGTTAGTAAGTTTGCGGATGAAACCAAAATTGCTGTCATAGTAGACAGTAAAGGAGGTTACCTAAGATTACAAAGGGATATGGGTCAATGGGCTGAAAAATGGCAGATAAATGTGCGATATTGCATTTTGGTACAACAAACATGGGTAGGGCTTATGCAATTAATGGTAGGTTCTTGGGTAGTGTTGCAGAACAGAGGGCCCGAGGTTTGTAGGTACATAATTCATTAACATTTGCACATATAGTCACATATAGACAGAGTGGTTAAAAAAATGTTTGACACTCTTGCCTTCATTGCTCAGTCCTTCGTGTATAGGAGCTTGGACATTATGTTGAAGTTGTACAGGACATTGGTGAGACCTCTACTGGAATACTGTGTCTGGTTCTGGCCATCCAGTTATAGGGAGAATATTATCAAGGTGGAGAGGGTTCAGAATAGATTTACCAGAGCAATGCCAGGTAAGGAAGGTTTGAGTTATAGGGAGAGGCTGGATAGACTGGGACTTTTCTCACTGGAGCGTAGGAGGCTGAGAGGTGACCTGATAGAATAATGAGCAGTATAGATAGAGTTAATGGTCATTGTCTTTTCCCTAGGATGGGGAATTTCAAGACTGGGGGCACATTTTTAATATGAAAGGAGAGAGATTTTAAAAAGACATAAGAGGCAAATGTTTTACACAGAAGATGATTCATGTGTGGAATAAACTTCCTGAGGGATGCACGACAATTATAATGTTTAAAAGACATTTGGATACATACAAAAATAGGAAAGGTTTGGAGGGATATGTGCCAGGAGCAGGCAGGTGGGACTAGTTTAGTTTGGGATTATGTTCAATATGGACGGGTTGGACCAAAAGGCCTGTTTCCATGCTGTATGACTCTATGATCCTGTGACTCTATGACCAGGCAAGTGAATTAGCAGCAAGAAATTCAGTTGTTGTCTGTACTTCAGACACTCTCACCAGTTTATTTGTTAAAAATACTTTACCCCAAGGGCTCTGGTTAGTGAGAGAGACAAAAAGACAGAGAATTCAATTTGTGGTTCAACTCAATTAATGAGATATTTGTTATTTAAAATACCATATGAGCATTTTCAAAATTCCCACAGTATTTACTTTCTATCCAGCTATACTCATCTGAGAAAGGACATTACCTGCAACTATCCACATGTTTGAGCTGGGCCGATGGAATCTCCTTCCTCTTTGACTTGGGTTAAGTTGACTCTCACAGGTCATGTTGGATCTTCTACTGGGTGTTCTAGGGTTGACACATGGTCTTCCACTGTATGTCTTGTTTTGTCTTCCCTGCATATTCACTGAGTCACCACTGCACCTTCATTGCATCTTCATTAAGGGGCTGGCTTCCAGGTGTGTTTGTATGTGTATTA
>NC_057710.1:112031711-112038158 GCF_004010195.1 Chiloscyllium plagiosum | reverse complement strand
TCACAACAATGGTTTCATGGTCCTCATTAGGTTTCTAATTTTCAGATTTTTAAAATTGAAATTCCATGGTGGAAATCAAAGCTGAGTCCCTGGAACATTAACTGAGTGTCAGGATTACTAGTCCTGCCTCAATGTCATTGCACGATATTAATTTTCAAGTAAAACAATAACAAGACAAGGACAAGCTGAGAAGTGATCAGTTTATTGTTAATGAATATTTAGCAAATTAGCAAGTATATTAGTTTTCTAAAGAACCAGCAACTTCATGCAAGGGAAAATTATTTTCTTCTGATTCAAAGCCAACTCCCAACATTGGATTTTTTTTAATGTTTCAACTCCTGATCTCTGGTTCCTGGGCTGAGAAATGGTTACATGCATCACACTTCTGAGCAAATGTCATTCATTGACATTCTTCGCAGAATATGTAGTCTATTTTAAGAGCATTTGAATATTTCTTGGGATTGCCATTCCTGTGTATTTATTTCTTTTAGCTGCACCACTATCAATTGATATAATATGTCACTAAAGGCTTTAACAGAAAAAAATCTGTCTGCATAGACTTTCTTTGGATCCCATATCTATCTCCTTTAGCTAATGTTCAGCAATGTGATATATCAAAATTATGGTCTTAATATATACACATGAACCCAATCTGTCCATATATGTACAATTGTGTAAACCTATGCACTTTTACTCAAAGCCAAATGTTCCATCCTAATAATAATTGCAGGTGGGGTCAGCACAGAGATGTAGCTGGAAGACCCGTCTACTGCTCCCTTCAATCAGAATTTGGCTGACCAACTTGGATGGAATCTTGATGGAGCTTGGATCCATCGTATTCCGGGATCCTATGAATGATATATGTGACTTGCCTTCTCTGTCCCCAGGAATTTCATGAACATGGTATTTGTAAGCTCGAGTAATTGTCATAATGGAAATTGTTTCATCTTGCTAGTAATAGCTTCATACAACCTGCTCCTTTTCTGGCTCCAGAATTTTCAGCACCTTTGGTCTGATTCTAGTAAAGACAATAGCAACTCTGTCATCTTTGGGCAATGTAATAAGACATAAAACATGTAGTTATCCATAGTTCCTTTAAAGCTTTCCCAATTGCTTACTGGAACAAATGACTCCCCTAGTTTTGAAAGAAATGTTTCGTTTGAAATGCTAGAACAATAAATGGTTATAGCATTGTGTTTTACTATCTTTTACTTTATTGATTTTTCAATCGACCTATAACACAAAACAGAATGAAGTGAAAGAAATACATTTTTTTCCAAATCTCAGTAAATTTGAAAGCTATTTGCCTGGACTAAGGGTTAACAATGTGCGTAAAATAATTGGTGAAGTCCAATGGGCATCCATATGGCAATAATTGCTCTTCACCATTTTCCCCAATGTCTCAGGTGAAAGCATTTAAGGTATCATTCCTGAGTTTGCTGATCATAATGATGATTATGAAAATTTCTGGGTCAGTTTTCACTGCCTTGGTATTGTCTCAAAATGAGCTCAGAGGTGATAGAGTCCCAATATTATTGCTAATCCACCAGAATTCCATTTTTCAAAGAAAAACCAAGTGGTACAGGAATTCAAACTGCTTACCTTGCTACTATGTTGTTATTATTCCTATTAATCTTGCTGGTAGCAACTCCAACCGAATCAGAATAGTTTTATCTGGTCAGCTATATCAGGACACTTGACTATTTTATACTCTGCAGCTTTCCTGTAAAATACAAATCATGTGACCTTTTCCTTCTGGTCTATACAGGAAGAAAGTGTGCTCTGCCAGTCAACTACCTAGTGTAGGTTCAGTTTTCTGCCTTTGAATCCATAAGTCTATTTATTATTGATGCTCCCTGTGATTTTTCAGTTAAGCCTGGGTGTGGTTTCAGAGAAAAGTAATCTGTTTAAGTTTTTATTATTACAGATGTGGTACGCAACAAAATGTCATTCTAGTCAGGTCCATGTTTTATGGCACCGAAAACAGAAATGTTATCAGAGCGAATCCTGTCATAAGGCTTGGATTCAAACTTGAAAGTCCCACAAGAAAACACATTAATTTGGTTGATGATGGACAAGCACACTTTACTGATTTACTGGATTCATCAAGATCAGGGGTACCACTCTTGCTGACAAATGACTTTCACCAATTTTATGAAATTTGAGACAGTTGCCATTTGCAAATCATGCTGAAGTGTCAGAGGAGCTGAAACAACTAGAAGAAGGTAGTATCATTAAATTAATAAACTCATCATGATTGAAATAAAGCCCAGTCATTTCATGATGCAAAAGGTAGTGGCCTAATTGACATGTGACCTGAAGGCGGTCAACAAAATAATCATTCCAGAACAGTATCCACTTCCTACAATCCAAGGACTGTCTGCTTTAAGTCATAACTCCACCATCCTCACAATGCTCGATATGTAATAGAGCTATTTTCAGATACCTCTTGCAGAGCACAGTCGATAACTTACAGCTTTTTATTACTCATGAATGTGTGTTTCCATTCAGCAGAATCCCCTATGGACTAAGTTCAGTACCTACTGCAGTCCAGAAAATCATTATGTCAGTCTTGTCAGAAACTAAAGGCATGCCCAACCTACTTGACAATGTTGTTTTCATGAAAGGAATAAAGCAGAGCATGCTCAGTAATAATCAACTGAGCTCACTTGAGTTGCACAACACAATTTGATACTCAACAAGAACAAATGAACATTCATGGGATCTGAGATTGATTTCCAGGGCATGGAGTGACAGCAGCTGAAGGAACATCTACACACAACAATGTCAAAACTATTCATGTGCTTCCAACATCATCTTAAATAAAAAGCGTGGAACCGTTGCTCAGTATTACCAACTTACATCACAAATTCGTTCCTCAGTGCTCAGATAGGGTGGAGCATCCTCAAGCTTCTGTGCAGAGGTAAACAATGTAAAAGGACGATTACACAGCAAACAGCATTTGACCTGTTAAAGGCCAAAATGCAGTCCCTGCTAGTTCTTGCACATTTTAGTTCACACATGGAAGCACACATCACAACAGGTACAGCAGGAAATTCCATAAAGAACTGTCCTCTCACAGTACATTGGTGACTGCAAACTATCAATTGCTTATAATCACACCCCTTTTTGGAAACTAAATGCAAATAATTTACTGGAAAGTGTAAAGCATCTATGTTTGTGAACATTGGCACATTGACTTACCTGGGTGACAGAGCAGACTGTGGATCTGTAAGGAAATATACCTGGAACAGAGAGGATGTGGATAATGCCCTGAGTCACTCATGAACAGGTTTCCAATTTTAGTACTGGTGATGTCAATGATTCTTCAGAGGAATGTGGCGAGAGCCAAGCCTGGGGCATCACAAATGGCTGCGCTGTATGGGCAGTGGATAAGAAGAGGGGAAGGCAACAGTAAAAGGGTTATTCAATTGTTAAGGAGGGAGACAGGCATTTCTGTGGATGTAGATGAGAATTCAGGATGGTATATTTCTTCCCTAGTGCCAGGGCCACGCTGCCACAGTGCAGCAGCAGAACATTATTTTGGGGAACATGATGAAATAGAGGTGGTGATTCACATTGGAAGCAATGACCTCAGTAGAAAGAGGAATGAGGCCTGAAAGTTGAATTTAGGAGTTGGAAAAGTCAGACCTCTAAAGTAGTAATCTCCAGATTGTACCAAGCACCACATGTTGCACAGTGAGTTCCCTGCAGCACATGTTTCATCAATGCAATTTGGCTGTAATGCGATTGTTGAATTAGGGAACGGTTTTTGAAAACACGAGCTCTTGTTGGCTATTATGCAATTCTGTGAGAGAAAGATGAAAGGACCTTGAGGAGATGGAGCAGCTTCTAAGTGTGTGGATAGAAGATCAATCGAAAAAGCGATCTGGGACCCCTTTTCTCACCATAAAACAGAAAGCTTTATCTATTTATGAGGGCCCAAGGAAAAAAGCTGAAAATCCTGCAGAAGCACCTGCCAGTGTTAGTAGTGGCTGGTTTGATGGTTTTAAGAACCGCTGCGCTCTTCATAACGTGAAGTTATGTGGTGAAGCTGCCAGTGTAGACGAGGAACATGCGCTGTCATTTCCACCTGTAGTGAAAACATTGATTGAGGAAGCAGGCTACACCTTAGATCAAACCTTCAGTTTGGATGGGACAGGTTGATACTGGAAGCGAATGCCACTCAGAATGGGAGGAAACCGGAGCACCCGGAGGAAACCCACGCAGACACGGGGAGAATGTGCAAACTCCACACAGTCACCTGTGGCGGGAATTGAACCCAGGTCTCTGGCGCTGTGAGGCAGCAGTGCTAACCACTGTGCTTTATAGATAAAATAGCTTTATCTATTTATGAGGGCCCAAGGAAAAAAGCTGAAAATCCTGCAGAAGCACCTGCCAGTGTTAGTAGTGGCTGGTTTGATGGATTTAAGAACCGCTGCGCTCTTCATAATGTGAAGTTATGTGGTGAAGCTGCCAGTGTAGACGCGGAACATGCACTGTCATTTCCACCTGTAGTGAAAACATTGATTGAGGAAGCAGGCTACACCTTAGATCAAACCTTCAGTTTGGATGGGACAGGTTGATACTGGAAGCGAATGCCACTCAGAACCTACAGTTCTAAGATTATCCACTTCTGGACTAAATATTTTCTTTCATCATAAATCTGCACCCAGAACTGCATCTGAAAGTGATGATGATGTGACGATGAACCTCAGCCCCTGCCTTAACACAATACTGTAACTAAGCAAACTCAGAAACCCCTTCAAGTGTTAAACTTATTGCATTATTTCATTAAACTATATGATTTGAAAATATACTTAGACTGTGCTATCACTTGTGTTAAGCTAACTACCATTTTTGTTTTGATTTTTACTGATACTTTTGGTGGTTTGCCCTAACCCTGTTTTTCCCATAGGCCTCATTATTTCTATTGCACAATTTTCTATCACCCGAGTTCACACGGGGATGCTACTATCGCGTTATCACAGAACAGACTTGTAGAGAGATTGTGGCTGGGAAATATGACAGGAGAAGGGTTTTTGATATTTGGGGCCTGGGACTGTTTCTGGGGCAACCAAGGCCTGAATAAGGAGGACAGATTGTACCCTAGCAGCTTTGGGGCTAATACCTTCATGGGAAGATTTCCTAGTGCTGTTGGAGAGAGTATAAACCAGTTTGTCACAGTGGTGGCAACCTAAGAGGAATATTACGGGAATAAAATCAAAGCTGAGTGTAGAAACCTAAGTGAAAATTGAAAGCAGCAGAAACATATCCTATAATAAACCAGCATCAAATTACAGAACAATGTTGATATTGTATCGTAATACTGCTATCATAAGGACAGACTGACTGGCAGAGGGGGTGGGGTGGCCCTGTGGCAAGGAATGATATTCAGTCTCTTGCGTGGGAGGACCGAGAATCAGGGAATGTAGAGTCAGTATGGATAGAGCTGAGAAATTCTAAGGGTAGGAAGACCTAATGGGAGTTATCTACAGGCCCACAAACAGTAGCCAGGAAGTAATGTGTAAGTTGAATAAGGAGCTGAATAAGGCCTGTCGCAAAGATATTACTACAGTTGTTATGGGGGATTTCAACATGCAGGTAGACTGGGAGAATCAGGTTGGTACTGGACCCCAAGAAAGAGAGTTTGTGGAGTGCCTCTGAGATGGATTCTTAGAACAGCTTGTGCTGGAGCCTACCATGGAGAAGGCAATTCTGGATCTGGTGTTGTGCAATGAACCGGATTTGATCAGGGACCTCGAAGTAAAGGAGCCATTAGGAGGTAGTGACCAAAATACAATAATCTTTAATCAGCAATTTGAAAGGGAGAGGGTAGAATCGGAAGTGACAATATTTCAGTTGAATAAGGGGAACTATGGAGCTATGAGGGAGGAGCTGGCCAAAGTTCAATGGTGCAATACCCTAGCAGGGATGGCAGTGGAACAATAATGGCATGTATTTCCGGGTATAATGCAGAAGATGCAGGATCAGTTCATTCCAAAAAGGAAGAAAGATTCTAAGGGGAGGCCGGGGTGGCCATGGCTGATGAGGGAATTAAGAACCATATAAAGACAAAAGGGAAAAGGTATAACATAGCAAAGATGAGTGGGAAATCGGAGGACTGGGAAGCTTTTAAAGAACAATAGAGAATAACTAAAAAGGTAATACGTAGAGAAAAAATAAGGTACAAAGGTAAACTGGCCAAAAATATAAAGGAGGATAGTAAAGGCTTTTTTAGGTATGTGAAAAGAAAAAAAATGGTTAAGACTAAAATTGAGCCCTTGAAGACAGAAACGGGTGAATTTATTACAGGGAACAAAGAAATGGCAGAAGAATTGAATTGTACTTTAGATCTATCTTCACTGGGGAAGACACGAGCAATCTCCCAGATGTAATAGTGGCTGAACTGAAGGGAATTTATATTAGGCAGGAAATGGTGTTGGA
>NC_057710.1:112024023-112031605 GCF_004010195.1 Chiloscyllium plagiosum | reverse complement strand
TTTTTAAGAAAGGAGGAAGAGAGAAAACAGAGAATTATAGACCAGTTAGTCTGACCTCAGTGGTGGGGAAAATGGCGGAGTCAATAATAAAAGATGAAATTACGACACATCTGGATAGCAATAACAGGATAGATCAGAGTCAGCATGGATTTATGAAGGGGAAATCATGCTTGACTAATCTTCTGGAATTTTTCGAGGATGTAACTCTGAAGATGGACAAGGGAGATCCAGTGGATGTCGTATACCTGGACTTTCAGAAAGCCTTTAATGAAATCCCACATAGGAGATTCGTGAGCAAAATTAGGGTGCATGGTATTGGGGGCAAAGTACTGAAGTGCTGGGACTGCAGCTTTTTACAATGTACATTAATGATATAGATTAAGGTATTAAAAGTAATATTAGCAAATTTGCTGATGACACAAAGCTGGGTGGCAGGGTGAAATGTGAGGAGGATGTTAGGAGAATACAGGGTGACCTGGACAGATGAGTGGACGGATGCATGGCAGGTTAATGTGGATAAATGTGTGGTTGTGTGGTTGTCCACTTTGGTGGCAAGAACAGGAAGGCAGATTACTACCTAAATGGAGTCAAGTTAGGTAAAGGGGCAGTACAACGAGATCTAGGTGTTCTTGTACATCAGTCAATGAAAGCAAGCATGCAGGTACAGCAGGTAGTGAAGAAAGCTAATAGCATGCTGGCCTTCATAACAAGAGGAATTGAGTATAGAAGCAAAGAGGTGCTTCTGCAGCTGTACAGGGCCCTGGTGAGACCACACCTGGAATATTGTGCACAATTTTGGTCTCAAAATTTGAGGAAAGACATTCTGACTATTGAGGGAGTGCAGCGTAGGTTCACGAGGTCAATTCCCGGAATGGCATGACTATCTTATGCTGAAAGATTGGAGCACGTGAGTTTAGAAGGCTGAGAGGGGATCTGATTGAGAACTATAAGATTATTAAAGGATTGGACACTCTGGAGGCAGGAAGCATGTTTCCACTGATGGGTGAGTCCCGAACTAGAGGACACAGTTTAAAAATAATGGGTAGACCACTTAGAACAGAGTTGAGGAGAAACTTCTTCACCCAGAGAGTGGTGGGTGTATGGAATGCTCTGCCCCAGAGGGCAGTGGAGGCCAAGTCTCTGGATATTTTCAAGAAAGAGTTGAATAGAGCTCTTAAGGATAGTGGAATCAAGGGTTGTGGGGATAAGGCAGGAACACGATACTGATTGAGGATGATCGGCCATGATCATAATGAATGGTGGTGCTGGCTCGAAGGGCTGAATGGCCTACTCCTGCACCTATTGTCTATTGTCTAATATGGCAGAATTGTGAGTACACCACAATTCACGAGGCATTCACAACAAAATTGACAAATTGATGGTTCTGGTAGAGGGAAAAGGCTGTGATTTAGTTGCCGTTATGGTGACCTAGCTACAGTATGATCAAAACTGGGAATTGACGATTAAATATTTAAAAAATTTGACATTTTGGAGAATTAGATAAAAACGAACAGGTGGCATAGTGCTGATAATCAAGGAAGAATCAATGTATTGGTTACAGCCATTCTCTGATTGGAACAACAGGATGCAAAAAGTTTCATAAAAACAAGTTACTGTGGATTCTGGAGATCTGAAAAATTGGAAAGGGCTGGAGAAACTCAGCAAGGCTGGCAGAGCCTATGGAGACATAAAAAAGGTCAATGTTTTGAGTTTGACATAACTTCTTCAGAATTTTTTTTTTTGCTCTCCTTTTGTTTTACCTCCCAGGGAGTTGTGATGGGGAGAATGGTGAGAAATATATGACACCAAATCTGGATGGGACAGGCTTTGTTCTTTAACTTTTCTGGCTGTAGATATTTGCTCCTCTTATTTCTGTTTCTCTTTCTAAAGCATTTTGTTTGACTCAGCCTATGCCTACTTCCAATTCCAACACCATGTAGACTTTTAATGTTGGTGTTTAAGAGGAGTTAACACTTTAGAATTTGAAAATATAGAGACAGTATCTCAGACAAAATAAATGTGACATTTAGTGTAATATTTATAAAACATGAGGCCACTAGCTATTCTTTGCAGTGTCTTTATTGCAGTTATGTTTAGCAACATCTATGTGCATCATTCTCCATGGTTAAAATGTATAAGCAGCTTATGAAAAAGCGTACACAGAGTAAGAAGTGCTTTCTTATCATAAACCAAACTGGAAATTGTATTTTGTCAAGCATACCCATTTTTAGAACATTACCCCTTTAACAGTTATACTTAAAATCTGGTGTGCGTGCAAGTTTGTGCATGAGAGACAGAGAGACATTAGGTCAATGTATATTTGTTGGCTGAACTAAGCACTGTTCATTTGTCAAAATGTCAGGCTTAATATTCAGGCAAATTGTGCAACTCAATGAATTCAACATGGCAGAATAAAACAAAAGTTTAATTACATTGAACAATCCTTCACTGCAATCTATTGGTCAAAATATAAGAAAACATAATTCTCATTCTTCCCAGTTAAGCTTCCTGAATAGATAATAATGATTGATGCTTCCTTTTCACTGATGTCACATTGTAAATCAGCACATGCCTTTTATTTTTCATTCTTCACATTAATCTCTGTCACACTTCTAACCAATAAGATAATGTGTTGATATCAGTTAGTCAGAACATGTCATTGTGCTAAACTGCTGCTGCAAACTAGGGTCTGCTTTTCCACTTCCCAAAGGAAGTTACAAAATAAATATGACTTTTAATATTAAGTGAATCAAGTAAAAAAAGTACGAAAGCTGCTAATGTCAGTCAAAGTGGATATAACAGAACTATTCAATGCAATTCATCTCAGATTGACATCGTGATGCTGGGCAGGCCATCTGTGGAATCAATGAGAAGAGAATGGGAGGCAAACTGAGTGAGCCAACCCACAGCAATCCACTACATCAATCTGGCTTCAACAAAAAGCATGAAGGAAAAGCTCAGAAAAAAGATTGTGCAATCAGCCAGAATGTTTTTCTTTGTGTGTGTGTGCGTGCGCGTGTGCCTGTGTGTGTAAGATGAGGGAATTATGGAAGAAACTTAAAAGTGTTGGGGAAATTTAAAAAAAACACAGTGGAATTCAATGGAATACTCAAGTTCAATTCTGGCTTCTCTGAAGAAAACTTAATTTTTACAGAACTTTCCAGTAACATTGAAACTGGTTGGAAAAAAGCCACTACTACAAATACTTGTTCGCACCAAATATCACCATTTTCCTGAGAATTGAATATCCTTTAGACAATTTTCACAAAAGATGGATGTCAGGGATAATGGATGGTGTCCTGTTTTGAAAGGCCACCTGGAGAAGTACCAAGGAGAATTGAGAAGTTTCCTAAATGGTAAATAATTGGAGAACAGGCCAAGTAACAACTCATGCAAATTTCTCCACTTCTGATTTAGATTAGGCCTCACTGAAGCCATTAGTTTCTTCACACTGGAACCTGTTCAGCAAAGTTATGACCATAGTTTGAGGAACTCCCACAAATGTTCTACCAGCAGGGGGTCAGCTGGATTTGTTGTCTACTTTATATCTCAGGCCAATGCCAATATTACACCCAGCATATATGTGTTTGCTTACAATGTTTTGGGATGTCTACTGTGTCCTTCAGCTCTAGCTTCAAACTCTTTCTACAAAATGTTTACATTTCTATGAGTTCACACCCAGGATTGATCAAGCACAGTGAACATCAATATTAAATAGACTCATGAATTCAAACACAGAACAATTGAACACCGTATGCAGTTCATTCAGTAGTTCGTTCATTCAGGGTCTGATTCTGAAGCTGGAGACTCAGATCTCATTCCTAACTTGAAGACTTAGCAGACTTTTCATTGTATTACTGAGAGTCCTGCATTACTCACTAATGTTCAGACAAAACATTAAACTGGCTCTCCATCTGCTTGCTCATGTGGATTTAAAATTTCCATGGCATTTTTTAAAGGAAAGGCAGGCATTTTTAAGAGAACTTACAAACTTTAGCTCATGCTGCCAAACCAGGTTTATCAGCACCAATTTCACTGTTTATGGAACATTGTTTTACGTAAATTGTCGAAAGCAGAAAAAACATTAACTACAATTTGAAGACAATTTATTTTCCAAAGACATGAAATGGACTTTATAATGTGATTCTTTCTTTCAAATGTAACAATTGTTAAATGAATTGTTTCTCTTATCCAAGAAAACAGATACCAGATGCAGAAGAAGAAATACCGAACCACCAAAAATATGCTGAGGTAAAATATAGCCAAATTAGCAAATGCACTCGTGGACAGTTGCTGTAGGATTCTGTCGAATAGATAGCTGCATTCATATAGTCTGACAGTATCCGATACTGAATATCTAAATCTTGACCAATCTTGAAAACTCTTGAGTTTGAAAAAAAATCAACTTATGACATGAGACAAGAAGGAGACTGTCTCGTATGATATTATGGATTAAAAATTGCCATTGATCATATTAACAAAGGAACATAAAGTATATTCATGCACCATTCCTATTTGCTGTATTAAATTACAGTATTAAATTACAAATTTTAAAAGTATAAAGTAATGATCAGCTTAACGTCACAGGAGTGCATTAAAGTTCCATTCATTAATAATGCTAGCAGTCATTCCTGGCAGAAATACTTTCATCTGGGGACAGATATTAGTGAAGACTTGAGTCAGCATTTGAACCTCATGAAAATGTCTGTTTAATTATAAATTAATCATAATCATAAAAATCTACATAGTTGTAAACATTAAAACCTGACAGTGATACTATGAAGTTACCAGAATATGAACTAAAATCAGACAGAAAACAGGTAATGACCCTGGTGTAATTCTGTATTCTAGAACTGTGACATGTTTGCTAAAGATTTATGATATATAGGAACATTCTCCATACAGAAATAACAGCTGTCAAACACCATTTTAATGTTTCAATAAATCACCCCAGGATGTAAGGAGAGGTGCTATGGGAATGGAATGCTCTTTTGTTGAAAGCACACATTCCAACCATAGCCTTTCTGGTTGAGAGGGCTACTGAAGTCTGGAACAGTTGGTTAACAGGACTATGACAATTTATAATCTTTAATAACAATACCTGAGCTATGCAAGGCAGAAGCTCAAAGGTCTTTTGTTTCTGCAATCTCACACTTTCATACAAACAGTTTATAACAAAGTAATATGTCCAATGGGGACCATAGGCACCCCACTGTAATAGCACATTTTCTGTATTGGTTTACTTTGCTTCCCCTCTGCAGTCACGGTATTGATTGTCTGATGTGGCATGGTTTTGTGGGCACCAGATGCTCTCCAGAACCGTACCATTCCTCAGTCTGTTCCTTGGTAATGAATATTGGTGGGGCATTTGACCAGGGCAAGGATTGTTGGAGATGCATCGCAGCTGAGCTCAATCTTGCCCTCCGACATCCTTTCACGCTTACTGCCAGTTTTCTGTTCAATAACCTAGATAGCTGAGACTAATTGTCGCAAGCTAACTGTCACCTTGACCAACCAACTCAACACAAACATGAAACCTTCCTGACTTATACAAGCCAGCTATTTCCTGTGTAAGCTGGCTGAGCCACCGTACAAATCTGATACAATAGATTCTAATGTTAGTTAATGTATGTTGACTCAAAAGAATTTTTTTGACTGTATTTTGGTCCTTGATCCTTTCGAAGTCGGTCTGAAGCAACCTTAGTCCCCACTCACCCATGTGAATAAAATTCTGTGTCAAGTATTGTTCTATTATTGTTAATACAAAGCTGATATCCTTTAGATTTTCAGCTTCACAAAGCATCTTTGGGGAAACCAAGCTTGCATGGCTGACTGTCAGAAGCCTGTTAACTATGGAGGGCAATGGTTGAGAGGAAAAGGAGGTAATGATTTGTGTAAAACATTGTAGTGTAGTGGGCGGCACGGTGGCACAGCAGTTAGCACAGCTGCCTCACAGCGCTGGAGATCCGGGTTCAATTCCCGCCTCAGGCGACTGACTGTGTGGAGTTTGCACGTTCTCCCCATGTCTGCGTGGGTTTCCTCCGGGTGCTCCGGTTTCCTCCCACAGTCCAAAGATGTGCAGGTCAGGTGAATTGGCCATGCTAAATTGCCCATAGTGTTAGGTAAGGGGTAAATGTAGGGGTATGGGTGGGTTGCGCTTCGGTGGGTCGGTGTGGACTTGTTGGGCCGAAGGGCCTGTTTCCACACTGTAATGTAATGTAAAAAAAAAACAAAGGGATGTTACTTATGACAGTTTTAACCCTTTTGCTGAGGAACTATCATTTTGAGGTTCTTACTTTCAGAAGTATCTTGACAAGATCCAACTTTTTGGCCATTAGAATCCCCATTCTGTTCAAGTGAAAGTTATATTTCTTGTTCTGTAAATGCTGGGAGTATCTTTCAATAAAACTTTGGGCAGGAATGGTTGTAACAAAAAGCTTGCTCTTCAAAGGAAATAAAAATAGACATTGCTGGAGGAATTCAGGAGGTACAATAGAATCCCTGCAGTGTGGAAGCAGGCCATTCAGTCCATACAGGCCCTCCAAAAACACTCCCACCCTATCCCCATGGCTAATCCACCTGACCTACACATCTTTGAACTGTGGGAGGAAACCAGAACACCCAGAGGAAACCCACGCAGATACAGGGAGAATGTACACTCCATACAGACAGTCACCCAAGGCTGGAATTGAATCTGGGTTCCCTATGCTGTGAGGTTATGTCTCTGATCGTGTTTTCGGGATCCTTGAGGGGGAGGGGGAGCAGCCCCAAGTTGTGGTCCACATAGGCACCAATGACATAGGCAGGAAGGAAGATGGGGATCTAAGGCAGACATTCAGGGAGCTAGGGTAGAAGCTTAGAGCTAGAACAAACAGAGTTGTTATCTCTGGTTTGTTGCCCGTGCCACGTGCTAGTGAAGTGAGGAACAGGGAGAGTGTGGAGCTGAACACGTGGCTGCAGGGATGATGCAAGAGGGATGGCTTTGGATTCTTGGATAATTGGAGCTCTTTCTGGGGAAAGTGGGAGCACTACAAACAGGATGGTTTTCACCTGAAACAAAGGGGTACCAATATCCTGGGGAGGAGATTTGCTAATGCTTTCGGGGAGCGGGGGGGAGGTTAAGCTAATACAGCAGGGGGATGAGAACCTGAATTGTAGTTCCAGTGTACAGGAGGTTGAGGGTAGTGAGTTCAGGGAGAGGTTTACAAGGTCGCAAGAGGGCACCAGCAATCAGGGTGTTGGCTTGAAATGTGTGTACTTCAGTACCAGTAGCATCCGGAATAATGTGGGTGAACTTGCAACATGGGTTGGTACCTGCAATTTCGATGTTGTGACCATTTCAGAGATATGGCTAGAGGAGGGACAGGAATGGTTGTTGCAGATTCCAAGATTTCAATATTTCAGCAAGAACAGAGATGATGATAAAAGGGTGGGGTGTGGCATTGTTAATCAAGGGTAGTACTACATCAGCTGAGATAACGTGAGGACTTATCCACTGAGGTAGTTTGGACTGAGATTAGAAACAGGAAGGGAGAGGTCACCTTGTTGGGAGTTTTCTATAGGCCTCCGAATTGTTCCAGGG
>NC_057710.1:111984868-112018870 GCF_004010195.1 Chiloscyllium plagiosum | reverse complement strand
ATATAGGGCAGATGTCAGAGGTAGTTTCTTTACTCAGAGAGTAGTAAGGGTGTGGAATGCTTTGCCTGCCACAGTAGTAGATTTGCCAACTTTAGGTACATTTAAGTCATCATTGGTCAAGCATATGGACGTACATGGAATAGTGTAGGTTAGATGGGCTTCAGGTTGGTATGACAGGTCGGCGCAACATCGAGGGCCAAAGGCCTGTACTGTGCTGTAATGTTCTATGTTCTATGTAAAATCAGTACTGGACTTTCAATAGGGATGACACTCAAAACATCATGGGCGTCAGAGAATGACACCAGATAAGGATGTCAAAGATGGTAGCCACCTTTTCAAAAGGAAGGTTCCAGCTGACAGTGTGGACCCCAATGTCAGTGTTTAGGTGGTGATGATGGGCAAATCTCTCTACAGGCCTCAGTAGTAGTGTCATGGAATTGTCACCATCTGTCCAAAAACCCAACTGGTTCATTAATGCCCTTTAGAGAAGTAAATCTGCCATCCTTTCCAGATCCATAGCAATATGGTTGACTCTTAACTGTCCTTTGTAATGACCTTATATACCACTCAGTTCATGGTAAACTAAGGATGGGCCACAAACTCTGACCTTGCCACTGATATCCGTATCTCATCAAGGAATAATAAAAGAAGCCTAGACAGTGAGATTCATAAACAGGAAGGAATCCCACTCTCTCAACATCTAACTTCACTGTGACCATATTTTCCAACGAGCAACTGCCAAGATCCTTCATCCTCTATCTGCCCAAGCTACGACAGCTCATCTCTGGCCTGAATAAGTCTATGTTTCATAAATAATTAGATTATGAGAGGTTTCAAACACCCCTCCCTTTTCCATTCTTTAAAAGTGTTTATCTCCTCACAGAGCCTGCTGCTCAGTGTGGGTAATATAGTTATCCACAGTTCCAGACACCTACTGACCTACCTCTTCTCCATGGTAATGTTTATATTCAGGTGTCTCTGGATGTGCAGCACCAGGATGCTTGAGCCAGAAGGACTGGAGTGCGTCATTAAATCTAAAACAAAACTTTAATTCAATTTGCTAAGCTTTGTTTAAATGTGAATTAATTTTATATTTATTGTTTGATTCCTTTTAAGAAAGGGATTCTTTGTTACTTGTGATAATACTATGTCCCAAAGAGGAAATGTACATAAATGAGTTAACTGCTTGAGTTCCATATAACCCCACTTTCCATGCATTTTAACACCGATTCTCACAAATATCTGCATGTAGACAATGCAACTGGATCAAGGAAGGAACTGAAAAACTTCTAAATATGACAACATTGTTGTGGCCTCTCAGCTATGATGATTAAAAAAAAATCTCTTAAACTTTTTATTCCTAAGAGCACCAGTCAGGGAAGCTGGCTTCCATTCCAACAACATTACACGTTATCTTTTTGAACTGCTGTCATATACATGAGCACTAGACCATTTTGCAAGATATACAGCTTGTTAGACACTCAGTATCACCACAGCACCAGTCACGAGGTGTCTGACCTATGCTTATTTAAAATTTGGTACACATCACTAAATCTTATCCACAGTTAATTGTTCAGCTTCAATAATGATTTTTGTGGATCATTCTGGGGAATTAAACACCATGGCTCTACTTACTTGATCAGTGATTGAAGAACTGTGCTAACAAGATGTTAGATGCTGTGAAATGATTTGTAGGCTAATTCTTCTTTTCCTTATTCTTAGGATGTGGAAAATATTCTGAAAAGCAACATTTATTGTCCGTCTCCAGTTCTTCCAAGGAGGTTAGAAATCAATCAAAAAGTGGCGAGTTTAGTTCTGCCCTTGGCACCGTGCTGGAGAAGGTGAGAATGGGCAAGTGTGGACTCAGGAGGGGAAGGTGATGGGCTGGGATGTGTGAAGGTTGGGGAGTGAGCAGGGGGTTGGGGGGAGGTGAAGTTTCCATCCCCAATCTAACTCCTCGCAATAGACTCACATACAGGGATTTTGAGAGTCACTTTCCCATTCAGAGGCCAGTTAAGGCTCGTATTTGGCCAATTAACCCTTCATGGCTGCAAGTAGCTGACTGCCTGCAGTACCAGCAGTGGCCACCATTCTGAGGGACACTGTTAGGAATGAAGTTTGAACGACCCTTCAACCGAAGGTGACAGAAACCCCAACACCAGGCAATTAATTTTTCGAACAAAAACGTAGGGTAGCATCAGAGCAGTTGGAAATAATTTTCTGTAACATCACTGGAGGAACTGCCAGGGATATTAAATTCAGCCATTAATTGTGACTGAAATGTTCATCAGCCAGGCTCGATGCCATAAAATCAGAAAGTACTGTTCAGCAGGCTTGGCAGTATCTGTGAAGAGAGAATCAGAGTTAACAATTCATGTCCAATTTGACTTTTCTTCAGCACTGAGAAGGGTTTGAAATTTGTGTTTTTGTTTCTGAAGACAGAAGAGGAAGGGGAGCAAGTGGAACAGATTGACAGGGTACTCCGAGCCAAAACCAAATGGATTGCTGAAGGTGGTTAGGGAACAGAGAGACATAAAAAGGTGTAAATGAGGGTGTAAAAAAAGGAAAAAATGGGCCTGCTGTACAACAAGACATAAACAAGCGTGTGTGTGTGTGTGTTTATAAGATGTAAGAAAAAATGGAGGATACAGAAATCATACTCCAAACTTATGGAATTCAATATTGATCCCTAGACACTTCAAGGCATTTGAGCAAATATGAAGTGTGGTTCCTTCAGCTTGTGTTATGCTTCACCAGAACACTGTAACAAGCCAAGGACAGAAATGATAGCATTAGAGTAGGGTGTTTCATTGAAGTGTCAGGCAACTGGAAGATGGGTGTCATTTCTTCAGACAAAGTGGAGATATTCCATAAAGTGGTTACCAGTCTGCATTTGATCTTGCCAATCTAAAGGGGACTGCATTGTGAACTGTGAATACAATAGGCTAGTTTGAAAGAAGTAAAAGTGAAATGCTGCTTCACTTGGAAGGTGCGTCTGAGGCCTAGAACAGTGAGGCGTGAGGAGGCGAATGAGCAGGTGTTATATGTTGGGAAATCACATGGGAAGATGCAAAAGGGGAATGAGAAAAGGTTAAAGGTAGTGGAGGAGTGAACCAGAATATTACAGCGGGAACTGTGGAATGCTGGCAATGAAGGTGGGGGAAGATGTGTTTGGAGGATCCTTTGAATACTGTTGGGGTGGAAAGTGAAGACAATGTGAACCAATGGAATGGACTCGAAGGCAATCTCATTCCCTTGAACTGAGAGAATCGATTAGCCTTATGTGACGAGTTGTTAAGTTACAAAGACTGGAAACTATATTTAGGTTGTTCCAGTTCTGCCATTTTATAACTGCAGACTCTACGGCAATACATACAAAGTTGCAGGAATGGAGCAGGAGTAACTCCCAAGAAATTGTATTCAGTCAGTTTTGCTGATTCTAAAGTTCAGCAAATTTATTAAATTCAGTTATCACAATTTTCCATGAGTGGGATTTGAACTTATTACCTCTGGGCTTTTCGTCCATTATCATAAGTCAGTACACTACCATGCCCTGAAGCAGGCAATGCTTCAATTTATTGGTATTAAGGTCAAAAACTGATGAAGAAATTTGTTTGTACAGAAAACATATCTGCGTTTGAAGTAAAATAGTGCAGATAAATTAATCTATATGCACAAGTAATTTGTAGCCATGTGATATCTGAAACCTTTGAAGGTTTCTGAGTTTTTTTTTAAAGAGGCCTGTTTTCTTTCAGTGAGCAGGATCTGCTATGGATTTAACTGTTTTGAAAGTCGCATCACATTTCGCTATAAATATTTACAGCATGAGTAACTGGAAATGGTTTATTTTGTATACTACAGCTTTCGGCACGCTCAAAGATAAAGTCTTATCTGATCAGCCACAGCAACAATAACTATTTTGAGAAACCAAACCAGACCAAGATAAGTTTTAATTGCACTCTCAGAAGGAGGCAAGATATCATCCATGCATCTTTTTAGAGACAGACTGCCCCTTTAGAACTTAAATTGTCCATGTTAGGCACTCCCCTTCTTCAGGCACTAGGCCTCTTCCATAGCTATATCCTAACCACCCGATGCCTGGAGAAAGAACGCCTCATCTTCCCCTTGGGACCCTCCAACCACATGGCATCAATGTGGACTTCACCAGTTTCCTCATTCCCCCCCTTCCCACCTTATCCCAGTCCCAACCTTCCATATTGGCACCGCCTTCTTGACCTGTCCCACCTGCCCGTCTTCCTTCCCACCTTTCTGCTCCACCCTCCTCTTGATCTATCAACTTCACCCCCAGCTCCAACTACCTATCACACTCTGAACTGCCTTCAACCCAGACCCACCCCCTTTCCATTTATCTCTTCACCCCCTCGGCTCACAAGCCTCCTTCCTGATTAAGGGATCTTGCCCGAAATGTTGATTCTCCTGCTCCTCGGATGCTGCCTGACCTGCTGGGCTTTTCCAGCACCCCTGTCTTGACTCTGATCTCTAGCATCTGCAATTCTCACTTTCTCCACATTCTCCTTCATGAATCCTCAGTCCAAAGGCAGGTCTGGCCCACAGTGTCACAATCTCCACCATGGTTAGGATAAAGCCCCAAACTCACTCCAGTCAGAACAGAGATTAAACTAAATAATACTAAAGAACTAAGGGCGCTGGAAATCTGAAATAAAAACAGAAATTGCTGGAAAAACTCAGCAGGTTTGCCAGCACCTGTGGAAAGAAAGCAGAGTTAACGTTTTGGGTCTAATGATCCTGAAGGGTCTTCAGTATCTCTGAAGAAGTCACTGGACTTGAAAATGTAAGTCTGTTTTCTCTCCACAGATGCTGTCAGACCTGTTGGGTTTTTCCAGCAACTCCTGTTTTTGTGTCAGGGATTGAACTCTGCGCTGTTGGAACCTGAGTCTGATTTACTCCAGCCCTCCAACCAAGTAGCATCTCCCAAAAAAAGCTGCCTGAGGTGCTGTGGTAATGTGTATCCCGTACATTTATTGTAGCCCAGAGCCGGTGTTGGTGGAGGCTCCAGTTTCTTTCCACCACAGTGAAAACCAGGAATATCTCCCACTCCTACCACTCTCATATTTTGAAATGCTGGACAAGTTGATGGTCAGCCTTTTCATTTGCATTATGAATGTGTCTTCCTTCACTATCAAATGCTGGAGTGGGAGCTGTACCTGAAGTTTTAGTCTCAGAGGCAGGGACCCTAGCATCGTGCCTCAAGACCTTCAAACAAAGCATCAGTTAAGCACATGATTGAACTTCAGTGTTGCACTGTCACGAGCATGTTTTTGTCATCTCACAAACACTCTGGCATTCGGTTAACACAAACTGAAATAACGACGTTGAAATAATTATCAATTATCTGTGTTTATTATGACAAATTGTTAAACAATATGAATATTCTCAAGATAAATGTTATTGATAGAGATATTTTGTAGATTCCTTTTCATGATTTTTGAAATAAGCCAAAAAAAACCCTGCCTTATTGTGTCATTTCCTGTAGTTATGACATTACAATAATTCAGCAAGTTTGAAGAAAGCAGATTTATGGATTTCCATTCAATGCTAATCCACACTTTAAATATTTACATAATTTCTTGAGTCCGTTGGCAAACATTCATAGATCAAATCATGTGAAATGGACTTATGTTGGAATTTTGGATCACTTTATTTTTCTTACTTGGACTCGAAAGAATGTTAAAAATTGCAACATAAATGTAAGCAGGCAGAAATTGGGCAGCACTGACCGACAGAGCTGGACCAGACCAAAGGAATGGTCCCAGGATCCGATGGATAGACTCAAGACCCACCCAATAACGTATCTCAGACTTCAAGTCAATGAGAACAGGTGAGCTGGAGACAGCTGCTGCATATTCCCAGGCAGCTTGCCGGAGAGGTGGATGTTTACTGGATACTTCCTGTGAGAAGGGAGCTGATTGGGAGTGAGGGATCAAAAACAACAGCATGCATTTATAAAAATGGTAAAGCAACATTTTCCCCATATTTTGGTTCCTGAACCTTTGTGGCTTTAAGATGGAGGTTCCACATTATTTTGCATTGAATTTGAGTACGGGAGTTGGGATGTCATGTTGCGGCTGTACAGGACATCGGTTAGGCCACTTTTGGAATATTATGTGCAGTTCTGGTCTCCCTCCTACAGGAAGGATGTTGTGCAATTTGCAACGGTTCAGAAAAGATTAACAAAGATGTTGCCAGGGTCGGAGGGTTTGAAATAGAGGGAGAGGCTGAAAAGGCTGGGGCTGTTTTCGCTGGACTATCAGAAGCTGAGGGGTCACCTTATGGAGGTTTGTAAAATCATGAAGGGCATGGATAAGGTAAGTAGACAAGGTCTTTTCCCTGAGGTGGGGGAATCCAATAGTAGAGGGCATAGGTTTAAGGTGAGAGAGAAAAGATTTAAAAAGGACCTAAGGGGCAACTTATTTACACTGAGGGTGGTGCAGATGGAACGAGCTGCTGGAGGAAGTGGTGGAGACTGATACAATTATAACATTGGAAAGGCATCTGGATGGGTATATGAATAGGAGGGGTTTAGAGGGATGTGGGCAAAGAGCTGGAAAATGGGATGAGATTATTTTAGGATATCTTGTTGGCATGGACACATTGGACTGAAGGGTCTGTTCCCATGCTGCACATCTCTATAACTCTATGACTCTAATTAATTACTTCAATGATTTCAAGTTTACATGTTTGCCAGTCAGCTTACTATTCTATTCTTAGAATTTTAAAACTGTCCTCCTGTTTGCAGATCTTTCTTGCCTTTGTAGATCCTCTCCTGCCTTTTAGCCCCTTTTCGCCTTTTGCAGTCCCTCCCTCCACTTTACATCCACTCAATCTCCCTTTGCAGTCCCTCCCCTCCATTTGTAGCCATTTGCTCCCCTTACAGTCCTTTATTTAACTTTTCAGCTCCTTCCTACCATTTGTGACTGCTCTCCTCCCTTTATAAATCCTCACTCCACTTTGCATTCCCTTTCTCCCCATTTGCAGCCTTTTTATCTCCATTACAGCCACGCTTTCCCATTGCAGCCTCCCCTGATTCTCGGCATGCAACTGCCCAACAATTCCTCAGCCCAGCAGCCTTTCCCCCCAGTAGGCTCATTCCTGAAGAAGGGCCTGTGCCCGAAACGTCGAATCTCCTGTTCCCTGGATGCTGCCTGACCTGCTGTGCTGTTCCAGCAATAAAGTTTCAACTTTGATCTCCAGCATCTGCAGACCTCACTTTCTCCCCCAGTGGCCCTAGCATAGGCCTCACCAGTCTAGCTACTTATTCCCCAACCACTTCTCGCCTCTACCTTGCTTCCTCCAGTTTCAGCAGCTTTATTCACAGCCTCCACTCATCATCTCTATGCTGCTGCATCTCGGGTATTAACTAGCATCAACAAATTTCCAAGTCCTATTTTGAAGTGGCATAAACCAATAGCTTTACACAAGTTATTTGACCTATAAGTGCAGCGCTTCATTTGTGTTTCATCATACAGTATGGTAATCTAATGAGAGATTTCTACTTCAGTGTGACTGCAGTGGCCTATTCTTTATTGTGAATGAAAGTGTTTTTGATTTGACTTGATTTATTTATTGTCACGTGTAATTTGTTACAAAACACAGTGAAAAGTTTTGCATGGTGTTGCCACTCTCCGGCGCCAGCTTAAAACACAGAAAAATAAACCAAAACATAGAGTCTAAGGGCAGTAAAATGACAAAATAAAGAAAAATTGTTCAACTTCACAGTCCTTCTTGTTAAGTTCTGCGTTGCGGGCCATGAACCCAGTGACTAGGCATGAGTTCTCTTCGCCACAGCACCACCCACATTCTTTTCCATGTTGTTATACATTAATAATAGCTTGCATTTAAATTGACTTTGTAACTTGAAATATTAATAAGTGGAATCAGAGACTTGGGGTTAAATGTAGTATAAGAGGTTCAATTAGATATGCTAATGAGACACAGAAGGCATGATAAGGAGTGAGGCATTATCACATGACCTTGTTCTCTCTTGCAGCCCAATGACAAGATGAAGTTACTGGAAGTTGTTTCTTAAATAAATATGCTGCTTCCCATACCTCAGCAGACCCTTTATGTGTTCTTTAGCAGTACAACAAGACCAAGAATATTATACTGATCTTCTGTTTGATGCAAGTGTACTAATTGAATGGCAAGGATTTGTAAAGCAATAAACCAAGTAACTAATTTGAAAATATGAGTATATACATGAAGAGTTAAATTACAGACAATGAATGCCACGTTGTCTGACATTGACTACCGCAGTGGAAATGATTGACAACATCTTAAAACGTTATTTTTCAACATACTTTCTTTTTAAATTAGTGATTTACAGTTTGAAAATCAAACCATTTTCTCATTAGCAAGGAAAATAACTTTGCCTTTGAAGAAACCATTACACAATGCAAGTCTTCCAAAATATATCAGTGGTGTGCTTATCTGTCCAGGCTTATCTATGATGATCATTGCTGGAGGCTGCTATATGTTTTCAGAATGTTTCCATGATGTGGGGATGCTAGTGCTGGACTAAGACAGACAAAGTTAGAAATCACACCAGCTTTTGGAAGCACTAACTTTGGAGAATAAGATCATAAGACACAGAATTTATAGCAAAAGATTACAGTGTCACAGTGATATGTTGAACAAACCTGGATTGTTAAGTCTTTCATCCTTTTAGAATGTTTCAGTTCATTAATATGTAAATCCCGGAACTTCTTTTAAGTCACATTCTTGAGATAACTTAAGGTTTTATAACAAAAGATGACGTCTCAGCTCAGACAATGCATTAAAGGTGTGAGGTTAGAGTCTGTCTGTGTCCCAGTCTTGAGTCAGACTGGTTCTATTTCCAAGGTGGAATTTTAAAAATATTACATGGATTGACTGCCTGCATTGACTGCCTACAGATTATGCATTTTTTAAGCAAAATAGAATGTATCTGCAAATATAATTCTGCAAATACAAATTCACCCCATAGACTTGTAGGTATGTTTGCATGCATGAGAGAGAGAGAGAGGAAGTGAGTGTGTGCATGTGAGAGTGTGCGTGTGACTGTGAGTGCACATGAAAGAGTGTGTGTTTGCGTATGTGAAAGTTTAGTAAAGTGTATGCGTGGGTGTGACGCAATATAAGCCTGTGACAGGGTGTGAGCGTGGGGGATGTATGGGTGTGTATATGTATGAGAGAGAAGCATGTAGATGAGAGAGGGTCTGTAGGAGTATTTGAGTATGTAAGAGTGTGTGTGTGTGTTGAGAAAGTGTATCGTGTCGTGGGGTCACCTGTAATGTGACATGAACCCAAGATCCTGTTTAAGGCCATCCTCATGGGTACTGAACTTGGCGATCAGTCACTGCTATATGAACTTTATACTCCAATAATCACCTGATGAAGGAGCAGCGCTCCAAAAGCTAGTGCTTCCAAGTAAACGTATTGGATTATAGTCTGCTGTTGTGTGATTTCTAACTTTGTCCAGCCCATTCCAACACCAGTTCCTCCACAATATGACTAAAATTGACACCACTAACTGTCGGCTTACAGTGGAGAGGATCTCCAAGAAGATCACGCATATTGAAATAGACATCAACTTTCTGCAGAAATGCAAGAAAGCAAGAAAGATCCCAAAAGGATTACAGATCATGAACCCACTCAAGTCGACCTACAACACAAATTACGCTGAGAGATTTTGCCGCCGCACCTCTTGCAAACTCCTCAATCATCTCGTGCACCAGGCGATATAGCAGGTGACATAACCTTGAAATCAAGATGGAGTCCACACTCTCAGCTTGCTCTCAGGATACATCAGTACAGTTACAAGATGCTGCCAAGCAGACAAGGTGACAGAACTACACCACGTAAATGCACACCAAGAACAAGAAACTGGAAAAATTTAGCATCACCACCAGCAGTAGCCAAGCCTCCCCTTGCACCACAGTTGAAAACGTCATCACAATGGGGAAATTGATCATCAGCTTATCAACTGGAACAGATTGAAGTTCTCAGCTGAGGGCTCAATTTCTGGCTCACCACCAAATAGGACCCCATTTGTCTTGTTGCAGGCACGGAGGAATTTATTAAATGAATGAGACTCTGGGAATTCTTCCAAGATGTCAGCAATGATCCCAATGAGCCAACCGACAAACCGGAACAGTCATCAGAGAGATCTGTAGAGGAGAGACCAAAGGAGGAGTTGATTGGAACCCCTCCGGAGGCCTCTGTCCTGGGCTGGACATGTATGCTCAAACCATCAGGAAATGTGTAAATGCCAGATTCACAAACCGCACCCACAAGGTAGGGCAAAACATCGGCCAATCACAGCGCGATGCCATCCCTGCTCTCAAAACCAATCACGACATTGTCATCAAACCAGCAGATAAAGGAGGAGCCATCGTCATTCAGAATAGAACAGACTACTACAAGGACATGTACCGACAAATGAACAACCAAAGAACACACCCATAAACTAAATACATTGATCAAGAGTTTTGATCCAGTCCCTCAGGGTTCCCTACATACTCTCATCCTACGTACATCTCGTGTGGGGGACTTCTTCTGCCTTCTGAAGATACACAAAGCTAACAGATCAGGACATCCCTTCGGATCAGGTAATTGGACTCTGTGTAAGAATCTCTCTGGCTATGTCAAAGGCAGCTTGAAACCCATTGTACTGGGAACCCCCTGCTTCTGTCGCAACGCTACAGATTTCTTACAGAAACTCAGCACCCACAGACCAGTTGAACCAGGAGCATTCCTCATCACAATGGACGTTTAAGCACTCTACACCAGCATCCCCCACAATGATGGCATTGCGGCAACAGCCTCAGTACTCAACACCAACAGCTGCCAATCTCCAAACACCACTCTACAACTCATCCACTTCATCCTCAACCACAACGTTTTCACCTTTGACAGCCAGTTCTTTATGCAGACACATGGAACAGTCAAGGGGACCAAATTTGCACCCAGTATGCAACGTTTTCATGCAGAGGTTTGAACAAGACTTCTTTGTTGCACAGAACCTCCAACCAACACAAAACACCGGATATATTGATGACATTTTCTTCCTCTGGACCCATGGCAAGGAGTCACTGAAAAACCCATACAGTGATATCAATGAGTTTCATCCCACCATTAGACTTACCATGGACTAATCTTTAATATCCATCTCATTCTTGGAGACATGCAAATCCAACAAGACTGGTCACCTCAGTGCCTTACTCTACGCAAACACACAGATAACTTCACAATGCTACAATTCTCCAGCTTCCTCCTGAAACATATTAAAACAGCCATCCCATCCAGACAAGTCCTAATCATACATAGGATCTGTTCATATGTGGAGGAACGTGACAGACACTTGAAGGTATTCAAGGATGCCCTCATAAGAACACTCAACTCATCAATTGTCAGTTCCAATGTGCCACAGCGAGAAACCATAATGACCTCCTCAGGAGACAGACACGGGTTGCAGCCGATTGGGTACCTTTCATTGTCCAGTACTTCCCAGGAGCCAAGAAACTACTCCATATTCTTCACAACCTGCAACATCTTATCAAGGAGGATGAGCATCTCGCCAAGACCTTCCCTACGCCTCCATTTCTTGCTTTCAAACAACCACCAAACGTTAAACAGATCATTGATCACAGCAAAATGCTCAGCCTTCTGGACAACATCGACTACAACACCGTACAACCCTGTCATATCAACCACTGCAAGACGTGTCAGTGTTGACACGGATACCACCATTATACATGGGGATACCACGCACCATATATGCGGCAGGTACTCATGTGACTCGGCTAAAGTTGTCTATCTCATATGATGGAGGCAAGGATGCCCTGAGGCATGGTACCTTGGTGAGACCAAACAGACCCTACAACAACCGATAAATGGACACAACAATCAACAGAGAAGGGTGTTCCCTCCCAGTCACGGAACACTTCAGCGGTCAGGGACATTCAGCTTCAGATCTTCGGGTGACCATCCTCCAAGACAGACTTCGGGACAGGCAACAATGTAGAATGGCCAAGCAGAGGCTGATAGCCAAGTTTGATACCCATGGGGATGGCCTCAAATGGGATCTTGGATTCATGTCACACTACAGGTATCCCCACCACACTATATAGTCTCACACCTACACACTCTTACATAGTCACACACTCACGCAGACTCCCTCTCATACACATGCTCTCACTCATACACATACACCCCCCACACACACCCATGCAACACCCTCTCACAGGCTTATACTCCATCACACCCACACACACACTTTACCAAGCTTTCATACAAGTGAACACACTCGCTCACGTGCACTCACGCTCACATGCACACACTCACATGCACACACTCACGCTCTCTCTCTCTCTCCCTCTCATGCACGCACTCACACACATACAAGTCAATGAGCTGAATTTGTATTTGCAGAATTATATTTGCAAATATATTCTATTTTGCTAAAGAAATCTGTAGACAGTCAATACATGTAATATTTTGTAAATTCCACTTTGAAAATAGAATCAGTCTGACTCAAGATTTGGATACAGACAGACTCTCGGAGAAAGTGAGATCAGTCGAGAGTGTGGTGCTGGAAAAGCACAGCATGTCAGACAGCATCCGAGGAGCAGGAGAATCGACTTTTTGGGCATAATACCTGAACTGTTAATTCTCCTGCTCCTCCAATGCTGCCTGGCCTGCTGCGCTTTTCCAGCACCACGCTATTGGCTCTGATCTCCAGCATCTGCAGCCCTCACTTTCTCCTAGAGTCTGTCTGTATCCCAATCTTGAGTCAGACTGGATCTCGACCTCTGACAGACTCTGACCTCACACCTTTATTATATTGTCTGAGCTGAAATGAAACCTTTTGTTATAAAGCCTTAAGTTATTTTGAGAAGGTGATTTAAAAGTTCTGGGATTTACATATTAATGAACCAAAACCTGCATTCTAAAAGATGAAAGACTTAACAATCCAGGTTCGTTCAATATATCACTGTATGATGCTAATCTTTTGCTTTAAGTTATGATCTTACACTCCACAACCACCTGATGAAGGAGCAGCACTCCAAAAGCTAGTGTTTTCACATAATCTGGTTGGACTATAACCTGATATTGTGTGATTTCTAACTTCAGAATGTTGGTTAGGGATGTTTTGTTTGTTTTGCACCTTAGGTTGTGTTCTGCTCACAACAGGATTTAGTCAGTGTCTCTGTAGTATTGTTCTGATTTGACATCTAATTTGTCTTTATTTCAGGCCATTTTATGTCCTGATGTTAGTTCTAGGAAAATGATGATGAATTCTATTGGATTCCACATGACATCAGATGGATGTTGCACTTAAATCTTTATATCCACCAGTCAAATTGGGTAGTTTGTTATCTGCACAGATGGAAAAAAAGAGTAAAGTTGGTTTGATTCATCTTGTCTATTTCAAAATGGTGGTCCAGTAACAATAAGCTCATTTCTAATAATTTTTTTTTAATTGCTGTATTCCTATGGTTGCATGCTGACCATGGATATATTTCACCCTCTCCTGCTTTTGGTCAATGCTTCTTGTGCTTCAAGCACATTATTGTGTGTTCTAGCTACAATTATGCACTGCAGAAATTCACCAAAAATATCACCTACCAAACCCACAACCACATTCATCTACAAGGAAAAAGTCAGCAAGTAAATGGGAACACCACCACCTTCAAGTTCACTTCCAAACCATGCACCATCCTGACTTGGAAATATATCACAATTCCTTCAGTGTCACTGGGTCAAAGTTGTGGAATTCCCTCCCTAAGGGCATTGGGAGTCAACTTACAACAAATGGACTGCAGCGGTTCAAGACGACAGCTCACTATCACCTCCTCAAGGCCAACTAGGGATGGGCAATCAATACTGGTCAGCCAGCCACACCCTCGTTCGACATCCCACATCCCACAGATGAATTTAAAAAAGAGTGATGACTGGAGAAAGGACTTCCAGATTGAGCATGACCTTCCTCCAATCTGGAGTTTTTGGGTCCCGAGGTGAGTGAACAGTCCAAAGCTGAATCTGCACACCCTGCCACAGTTGGGCGTGCTAGTGTTTTCTGAAGCCGGGGAAGGCATGGGGGCTTGGGGATTCACCCACTCCTTCCACTGTTTGGACTCTCCCTCCACTCAGGCTGTGTCAGCAACATTTGAAATTATCAGAACCTTCACGGATGCTCTTTCTCCAGTTTGTG
Organism: Chiloscyllium plagiosum; assembly: GCF_004010195.1. Classification (NCBI taxonomy): domain Eukaryota; kingdom Metazoa; phylum Chordata; class Chondrichthyes; order Orectolobiformes; family Hemiscylliidae; genus Chiloscyllium; species Chiloscyllium plagiosum. Next base: position 112,004,637 of record NC_057710.1, on the reverse strand, counting down.
CAGTCTTGGATAAGAGTTTTCCGTGAGTTGGTGGCAATGGTAATATTTTTCAGGGAAAGTTTGAGGATATTCTTGAATATTTCCCCAACCCTCCTGCGACTGGGGAGTGTTGTTCACTGTTTTCTGCAACTCTATGTTGGTCCTGCAGTTTGAAGCTTGGATAAACATATTCAGTTCAAACAATATTTTGTATTGTTGGCTGATGAACTGTATTGAAGAGTTAGTTGGTCTTCTTCCAGTATAGTACACTTTGTGGTCTGTCATACTTATCCTTACCTTGAAGATATCATGAGTAGTGACCTGGTTCAGACATCTGTCCACTAATGTGCCTGTGGTCATCGGACCTGCAATGAACCTGATGCCAATGGTAGGAAAGATGCTGGAGTCAATTATAAAAGATGAAATTACGACTCATTTGGATAGCTGTAACAGGATAGGTCAGAGTCAGCATGGATTTACGAAGGGGAAATCGTGCTTGACTAATCTTCTTGAATTTTTTGAGGATGTAACTATGAACATGGACTTTCAGAAAGCCTTTGCTAAGGTCCCACATAGGAGATTAGTGAGAAAAATTAGGCACATGGTATTGGGGGCAAGGTACTGACTTGGATTAGAAGGATGAGAGGGGGTCTGATTGAGTCGTATAAAATTATTAATGGATTGGACATTCGGGAGGCAGGAATCATGTTTCTGCTGATGGGTGAGTCCAGAACCAGAGGATACAGTTTAAAAGTAAGAGGTAGGCCATTTAGAACTGAGCTGAGAAGAAACTTTTTCACGCAGAGAGTGGTGGATATATGGAATGCTCTGCCCCAGAAGGCAGTGGAGGCCAGATTCTGGATACTTTCAAGAAAGAGATGATGGAGCTCTTAGAGAGTGTGGAATCAAGAGTCATGGGGATAAGGCAGGAACAGGACACTAATTGTGGATGATCAGTCATGATCATAATGAATGATGGTTCTGGCTCGAAGGGCCAAATGGCCTACTCCTGCACCTATTGTCTATTGCCCATAACACAATATCTGGATTGAGCATGGTGAGTTATTGTCGTAACTCTTGAGTGTAATAGATCCCAGACATGGAATCTCTGAGTCATTGTACACAGTGAGTTTGGTAGCGATTGGTTGAACCAATCACTTGCAATAGATATGGGCATGTACATTTGAGTGGGTGCCTTAAAATAGAAGGACGTTTGCACCTGTACAATGGTCCAGTTTTACATGCAATATATGCTGTCACTGCAACCATGGGCAAATAACCTCGATGGTAGCAAAAGCTTCTATTGGTACCAATGTGCATATTTGATGTTCATCACGCTGAAAACCTGCTCACTTTGAATATTGATGATCTGATTATCCATAATCTGACCATGTAGTTGAACCAAACATTTCACGGATCTTATTTTGACGATATCTCTCACATGTTCTTGGTTGATTGAAATGATGCATCTGTCTGTACACAGATGTAGCTTCTCATGATATAGAACTACTTGTTCTGCATTTTCTTCCTACATTGGTGTTGTCTTCTGATGCCACATGGCACAAACATGATTAAAAGCTGGGCAATTTCTTGATGCATATCTGAAGCCACACTGCTCTCATTGTTTACTAGGTTTGCATGGTGAATGATTGACACAGTTTGTAGGAACTCCCAGGTCATTTCCTCTGCCATGAAGCTCTTTAACCATGTCCTGAAACAAACTCGCTACCACAGCTGACCTCCTCTAGCTTATCTCTCCACGCTTCAGGCTCACTGCCTTTATTCCTGATGAAGGGCTTTTCCCTGAAACGTCGATTTCGAAGCTCCTTGGATGCTGCCTGAACTGCTGTGCTCTTCCAGCACCACTAATCCAGAGTTTGTAGGCTCTCTCTACCTAGTAGTGCTTTGCAGTAGTGCCTCCATGCTGTAATAGTTGATCTGGTCTAAGAGGTCTTTTTAAAAGCTTCCATTAAGGTAGGTATTATTAGAAACCTGATTGTTCTATTTAACAGGTTTGGCAGCATTTGAAGAGAGCAATCAGAGTTGATGTTTTAGATCCATTGTCAGTCACTAATGGTCTCTATTAGCAGCTATTCATATTCCTAGGCTGATCTTTATCCAATCGTTTTTCTGTCTAACTGTTTGTCTCTTTGTATGGGCTGTATCTCCACATATTGTTTATTCTTCGACAATGCCCCGGCACTCCATCTTCTGCATAAATACTAACCTTTACCTAGGTTCTTTCAGTTCTGAAGAAGGGACACTGGATCTGAAAGGTTAACAATGATTTCTCCTCACAGATGCTGCCAGATGTGCTGAGTTTTCCAGCAATTTCTGTTTGCATTTCTGATTTCCAGCATCAGCAGTTCTTTCATTCTTTTTGAATATTCTATTGGCTGGCTCTGTTGTTCTGAAATCTCAATCAAAGCAATGGTGACCAAGAGAAAAAGATTACACAGTGTGCTTAGGATCTGGACTGATCTGCCTAAGAATCTACAGGCAGTTTCAATTATGGCCTTCTAAGGATTTTCTGAAGAGAAAATTGCTGTTAGGCCACAAAAAGGGTGGGGTGAGGGACTCAGTGTGTTTTTTACTGAGAGCTAGTGCACACATGGCAGATCAAATGGTCTTCTTTTGTACTGTAACTGGCCTACGATTCTACAATTCCACAGCAATTAAAATTTGACATTACACAGATCACAACACAATTCAATTTCTTTGAATATAGTATGTGGCACTTTGAAGGACACACTACCTTTACAATTGCAAGTTATATTAAAATATGTATTTCATTTCAAATATTGGCCCAAATATTCTGGTTAATGCATAGCTGCAAACTGGATGTACCCGTAATAACACATATCTGCGCTCCTCAGAGTCGCAACTGACCAACTCTGCAGCAGTTGCCAGGGATGTTGAAACTTTCAGCTCCCGGGGCTCCTCCATGCACATCTTTGAGTCTGAGTGAGAGTTGAAGACTTGGAGGAGATCCAACTTACTGACCTGGATAGTTGCCCAGCAATTGTCAGATAGATTAAAACCATGTCTAATGGCTGAGTAATGATACAACTGTCCACTGACTGCCTTCAGTTCCCAGTCACAGAACCCTCCCATTTTCAAAAGTCTAATCTGATTCTCTGACCATCCCTGACCATTTGACACTCCATCACACATTTTTGCAACTCTCATGCCAGGCAATATAATTATTAATAAAAATGTCACCACTCTCCTCCCATAGTTGAGTGTGTCTGTTGAACATTGCCCTTTGTATAATAGTGCTCCTTCATATGTCAGTCTTTCTTCAATAATCTATCTTCTGACCATTATGTCAACTGCATACCAGCCATGACATACAGAAGGGTATTGACCTGTTCCTTGCGACATTTTATTGCTGTTCCATCCTCAGGAATCTGTGATACCAGTTCAGCCACTTTGGAGCTTGATTCAGGCCTTGTCTGTGTGCAGTCACTAATAAGGGGAATTCTTTCTCTTTTGCATCTTTTCATTTTACCATGTCCCACATGCTTTTCTTTCTAATTGCTGTTCAATTCTTTAAGTTTTATTGCAGTTCACTTTCCTTGTGCTCGTTTTGCTTGCTGCTTTTACATTTACATTTTGTGCTGCCTTCACTCTACTGGGATTTTCACTCAGTGTTCTTTCTGCTGTCTGTATCAATGGTTTTACTGCTGGTTTGACTGTTTGCACCATCTTTTGTCATCAGTGTGGGTCCTACTTTGGATTCTGGTCCTCGATTAGGATTGATAACAACTGTGGAAGGCCAGGCTGATGGTAAATTTTACTTTTTAGTGAACATTTTCCTCTAACTATATACAAGACAGCTCATAGTGTAAGGTTTCACACAGAACCATTTCTATATACAGACCTTACATTGCTGATGATGTGTACTTACTGTCTTATTTACATATTTAATATTAACCTCTGACACAAATATGTCAATAAAGCCAAACCACAACAAAGTAGTTTGTTCTTCCTAATGGCGGACCTGACTTGCCAACACATGCTCCCTGTGAAGATTGAGATCAGTTAGAGTCATAGAGTCTTACCACACAGAAACAGACCCATCTGTTCAACCAGTCCTTGTTGACCATAATCCCAAACTAAACTAGTCCCACCTGCCTGTGCTTGGCTCATATCCCTCCAAACCTTTCTTATTCATGTACTTATCTTTGGCAGTTCATTCGATGCACAGACCACATTCTGTGTAAAAAAAAAGTTGCCGCTCATGTCATTTTTAAATTTTTTCCACTCACCTTAAAAAATGTCCCCTCGTCTTGAAATCCCCTACCCTATGGAAATGACACCTGCCATTCACCTTATCTATACTTCTCATGATTTTAAAAACCTTGATAAGGTCTCCCCTCAACCTCTAATGCTCCAGTGGAAAAAACCATCCCAGCCTATTCAGCCTCTCCCTGTAACTTAAATCTTCCATTCCCGCCAATATCCAGGTAAATATTTTCTGAACCATTTCTAACGTGATAATATCCATCTTATAACAGAGTGACCAGAACTGCATGCAGCACTCCACATGAGGCCCCATTAACGTCCTGCACAACCTCAACATAATGTCCCAATTCTTATAATCAAAGGTCTGAGCAATGAAGGCAAGCATGCTAAATGCCTTCTTAACCACTCTGTCTATCTGTCATGTAAATTTCAAAGAATTGTGTGTCCGAACCCCAGGTCTTTCCATCCAAGGCCCTGCTTTTATTTTTATAATTCCTGCTTTTGTTTATTTTAATAAAATACAATATCTCGCATATATCCATATGCACCAGTACTTCCTTCAGTTAACTATTTCAGTCGCAGAACATTTACTAACTCTCATGGAATCATAGGAACATGAAAAGGTTACTTAGGCACTCCAGCCACTTTCACCACTCAATTAGATCATGGCTGATCTGTGAACCAATTCTGTACATTCACTTCTGCCCCAAAAAGAGTCATAGAGTCATAGAGATGTACAGCACGGAAACAGACCCTTTGGTCCAACTCGTCGATATCCTATCCTAATCTAGTCCCATTTGCCAGCACTTGGCCAATATCCCTTGAAACTCTTCCTATTCATACACCCATACAGATGCCTTTTAAATGTTGTAATTGTACCAGCTTCAGCCATTTTTTCTGGCAGCTCATTTCACACGTGCACCACCCTCTGCATGAAAAAATTGCCCCTTAGGTCCCTTTTAAATCTTTTCCGTCTCACACTAAACCTATCCCCTCTAGTTCTGGACTCCCTATCCTGGGGAAAAGACCTTGTCTATTTACCTTATCCATGCCCTTCATGATATTATGAACCACTATAAGGTCACCCCTCAGCCTTCCACGCTCCAGGGAAAAGAGCCCCAGCCTATTCAACCTCTCCCTATAGCTCAAACCCTCCATTCCTGACAATATTCTTGTAAATCTTTTCTCAACACTTTCAAATTTCACAACATCCTTCCTATAGCCGGGAGACCAGATTTGCACACAGTATTCCAAAACTTGTCTAACCAATGGACTGTAAAGCCGCAAACTGACCTCCTAAATCCTGTACTCAATGCTCTGTCCAGTAAAAGAAACCACACCAAATGCCTTCTTTACTATCCTATCTAACTGCGACTCCACTTTCAAGGAACTATGAACCTGCACTCCAAGTCTCTTTGTTCAGCAACACTATTAAGTGGATAAGTCCTTCTCTGATTTGCCTTTCCAAAATGCAACATCTCACATTTATCTAAATTAAACTCCATCTGCCACTCCTCAACCCAGTGGCCCATCTAATCAAGATCTCATTGTATTCTGAGGTAACCTTCATTACTCTCCACTACACCTCCAATTTGGTGTCATCTGAAAACTTACTAACTATACCTCTTATGCTCACATCCAAATCATTTGTATAGTGTATCCAGCACTTATCCTTATGGCATACCACTGGTCACAGGCCTCCAGTCTGAAAAGCAACCCTTCACCACCACCCTCTGTCTTCTATCTTCAAGTCTGTTCCATGAGATATAACCTTGCTAACCAGTCTACCATGAGGAACTTTGTTGAATACCTTACTGAAGTCCATATAGATGACGTCCACTGCTCTGCCCTCATCAATCCTCTTTGTTTGTTCTTCAGAAACTCAATCAAGATTTTGACACATGATTTCTCACGCACAAAACCATGTTGACTATCCCTTATCAGTCCTTGCCTTTCCAAACACATATAAATCCTGTTCCTCAGGATTCCCTCCATCAATATACCCATCACCGATGTCAGGTTCACTGGTCTATAGTTCCCTGGCTTTTCCTTACCACCTTTCTTAAGTAGTAGCACCGCGTTAGCCAACCTCCAGTCTTCTGGCATCTCACCTGTGACTATCGATGATGCAAATCTAGCTTCACACAGAGTTCTCGTGTACATCTAATCAGGTCCTGGGTAGTTATCCACTTTTATGTGTCTTAAGACATCCAGCACCTGCTCCTCTGTATCATGAACATTTTGGAAGATGTCACCAGCTATTTCCCTACGTTCTATATCTTCCATGTCCTTTTCCACAGTAAATACTGATGCAAAATACTCATTTAGTATCTCTCCCATTTTCTGCAGTTCCACCCATTGGCTGCCTTGCTGATCTTCAAGGGGCCCTATTCATTCCCTATTTACCATTTTGTCCTTAATTTATTTATAAAGTCCCTTTGGATTCTCCTTAACCTTGTTTGCCAAAGCTATCGCTTGTCCTCTTTTTGCCCTCCTGATTTCCCTCTTAAGTAAACTCCAACTGCCTTTATACTCTTCTAAGGATTCACTCGATCTCTGCTGTCTATATCTGACATGTGCTTCCTTCTTATTCTTAACCAAACCCTCAATTTCTCTAGTCATCCAATATTCCCTACACATATCAGCCTTTCCTTTCACCCTAACCAGAACATACTGTCTCTGGACGCTTGTTATCTCATTTTTGAAGGCTTCCCATTTTCAAGCCATCCCTTTACCTCTGCAAATCTGCCTCCAATCAACTTTTGAAAGTTCTTCACTAATATCGTCAAAATTGGCTTTCCAATAATTTAGAACTTCAACTTTTAGATTTAGTCTATCCTTTTCCATATCTATTTTAAAACTAATAGAATTTTGGTCGCTGGCCCCAAAGTGCTCTCCCACTGACACCGCAGTCACCTGCCCTGCCTTATTTCCCAAGAATAGGTTAAGTTTGGCACCTTCTCTAGTAGGTACATCCATCTCCTGAATCAGAAAATTGTCTTGTACACACTTAACAAATTCCTCTCCATCTAAATCCGTAACAATATGACAGTCCCAGCCTATGTTTGGAAAATTGAAACCCCTTACCATAATCACCCTATTATTCTTACAGATAGCTGAGATCTCCTTACAAGTTTGTTTCTCAATTTCCCACTGACTATGGGTGGTGGGGGTAGGGGGGGGTTAGGGGTCTATAATACAATCCCAATAAGGTGATAATCTCTTTCCTATTTCTCAATTCCACCCAAATAACTTCCCTTGATGTAATCCCAGGAATATCCTCCCTAAGTACAGCTGTAATGCTATCACTTATCAAAAACGTTATTCCCTCTACTCTCTTGCCCCCCCCCCCACTTTCTGCCCTTCCTATAGCATTTGTATCCTGGAACATTAAGCTGACAGTCCTGTCTATTCCTGAGCCACATCTCTGTAATTGCTATGATATCCCAGCCTCATGTTGCTAACCATGCCCTGAGTTCATCTGCCTTCCCTGTTAGGTCTGTATGCTAAGATAGTTTCGGTAGCAAAGGTCTATCAATCTCAAATTTAAAACTTAAGATCTAGCACCACTTGTGATTTCTGGAAGAAAAAAATCTAAACTTCTACCACCCTTTCTCTGTCAAAATATTTCCCAATTTCACTCCTGAAAGGTCTGGCTCTAGTTTTTAGTCAATGACCCCTCATCTTCGATTTCCCAGCCAGTGGAAATTGTGACTTCTAATCTGCTTTATCAGCTCCCCTTAATATCTTGTAAACTTCAATTAAATTGTCCTTTGACCTTTGAAATTCCAAGGTATATGAACCTAATTTGTGTTGTATCTCCTTGTAATTTAACCCTTGGATTTCAGGTATCATTCTGGTAACCACACAGTGTGCTTCCTCCATGGCCAATGTACCCTTCCTTTGGTGTGTCCAGAACTGTACCCAGTTCTTCCACTGTGGTGTAAACAGGGTTTTGTGGAGCTGGAACATCGCATTGACTCTCATGTATTCCAGTCTTTTAGTTACAAAAATCAGCATCTTGTTACCATTTTTTTGATTGTCTGTACCTTTTCATATCATTTAAACGATCTTTATACTTGCTTTGTCAAATCTGTCTGAAACTCCACTGTTTCCAGCTTTTCACCATTTAGAAACTAGCCTGTCCTATGCTTTATAGGTTCAAAATAACTAGCCTCAATTTTGAATGCATTGAAAGTCACTTGCTTGTGAACCATTTAATATCTCTTTGAAGTTTAGTGTATTCTTCTACACTGTCTGAAACGTCACCTGTCTTTGTTGCAACAGCAAGTTTGAAGATATATGGTTTGTTATTCAGTCATCTCAGTCATTAATAAATATTGTGAATAGTTGAGGTTTCAATGTAATTCTCTGTGAGACACCACTAGTCAAATAAATTAGAACAGTCCTGATTTAATTCTTGTTGCTTTATGCTTTGTTAGCTTATCCTAGCTGGTCTCAGTGTCCCCAGCCTCAGGAGGAATACAGTCAGCTAATATTGCACCTTATTGTTAGCCAACAAAGCTTGAAATACTAAGTATGTGATAACAAATGTTAGACTGAGAACAGTTAATTGTCTCCTGCCCAGTCGCAGATAATCATGATTTAGACAAGAATTGGAAGAGCTGTCAATGCTGATAGAAGTTCTTTGAGAAATTAAAAGTGGAAGTGAATGCCAAGGTTTCACCTGAGTACTTGGCACCTCATCTCCATAATTTACCTGAGGTCTCCCTATGCAGTAAATGGCCCATTCCTTTTGTTTGTTGAAGTTTCATCATTAATTTTTAGCTTATTTTTCCAACACATTCTCCTCAACTTACTTTTTAAAAAACATATTTTGATAAGGTCAATGGGAAGTTTTAATATCGAGGTCAGTCTTCAGCACAAAGTAAACATTTGGTCTGAAACATCAAGACAGGAACTGGGAAATGACAGATTTCATCTGCTTCTATTAACACATGCATGAAATGAGTAAGTGAGAGGTTTGACATGGAGGAATTTAAGCTACTACATTCCATTTTTAATTTGGATTTGGAGGAAGGGTATTAGGTTTAATCACTTGAAATGTAATGTGACCCATCACATGTTCTGAGTTTATCTAGGTTCACCACATTTGCCCTAAGTTTCAGTCATTTGTAATAAAAGTTATGAGCTTGTCTCTTGTGTGATTTTTTTTTCAGTGATGTGGCAGGGTTGGGGGTCAGGTTTCTCAAGGTCTGCACACAGCCTTTGGCACTTAGACTTTCTGATCTCTTCAGGACAGGGGAGAGGCTGTGCCCTAATCCATCACCAACGTGCCTTAAAACTGAAGGACAGGGTGGACATGTCACATCCAAAGAGGCTACAAATGTAATCCTATTATATCAGAAAAGAAGGAGTAAGAGGTGGTTTGACAAAGCAGAGCCAAAGTGGGAGGGAAATCATGTTGGAGATTTTTGAGAATATTATATTTTGAGAAATTTTGAATCAATAAGGGGGACCAGTGAAAGATTTGGATTTTCATAGAAACCTAGCAACACAGAAAAGAGTTGCAAGAGAAGGCCATTCAGCCCAGTGATCTGCACCACCATTCAATATGAAATCCCAATATGCAATCCCAGTTTCCCATTCCCGCCCTCTCCCCATACCCTTTGATCCCTTTTACCTGAATTCATATAAAACTCTGTTATCTCACTTTTTAGATTAGAATCAATCTAAACATCATGGCATAGACAGAGAACACAGGGGGCTAACACCTTCAACATATTGTCTAGCTATCACCAATTGTTACAGCTAACCTGAGAATGCAACTTTTTAAAAAAAGGTTTTGTGATTTACACATGAAAGAAGTGAAACTATCATGGTATTCGAACAGATGAAAGACTCAACAAACAATCAAGGTATTTTTCAATGTATAACTTCAGTTACATCACACTGTAAACTTTTGCTACATATTCTGTGCCTTACAATTGTTTCCTCCACAACCACCTGATGAAGGAGCAACGCTCCGAAAGCTAGTGTCATTCCAATTAAACCTGTTGGACTATAACCTGGTGTTGTGTGATTTTTAACTTTGTACAGTCCCATCAGGATTTTATACGTTTCTATGGGAACCCCCGGCATTCTTCTAAATTCCAGTGATTACAAGCCCAGTCGATTCAGTCTATCCTCAAATGTCAGGCCTGCCATGCTGGGAATCAGTCTGGTGAACCTTCGCTGGACTCCCTCAATAGCAAGAATGTCCGTCCTCAGTGTAGGAGACCAAAACTGTACACAGTACTCAAGGTGTGGCCCTGTATATCTGCAGCAAGATATCCTTACTCTGATACTCAAATCCTCTCGCTATGAAGGCCTGCATGCCATTAGCTTTCCTCGCCACCTGCTGCACCTGGATGCCAACTATTCTACTATGATACCCAGGTCTCGTTGCACCTCACCTTTTCCTAAACTGCCACAATTCAGATACCTTCTGTTTTGCGAACAAGGTGGATAACCTCACATTTATTCATATTATGTTGCATTTGCAAGTATGTGCCCACTCAACCAGTCTCTCCAAGTCACCTGCAGCCTCTTAGCATCCTCCTCACAGCACACACTGCCACCTAGCTTAACGTCGTCTGCAAAGAAGCTTCAAAGCCATCTTAAAAGGTCCCAAAAGTTCATAAATAAAATTGGAGTGGGTGGGATAAGAGATAATACATTGACATAGATTGAGGTTTGGTTAACAGAAGTTATATGGAGAGGAGGAATAAATGGGTCATTCTCAAGTTGGCAGTTTCTGACCAGAAGTGTTTTGAGGATTATTCTTGGTCACCAGATATTCACAATCTAGATCAATACTTTGGATGTGGAGATTAAATATAACATTTCTAAGTTTGCAAATGTCACAAAACTAGGTGAGAATGTGAGTTTGAGGAAGATGCAAAAAGGCTTCACAGGAATTTGAATAGGCTGAATGAATGGCAAAAATCATGACAAATGATATATAATGTTGGTGAGCATGAGATTATCCACTTTAGTGGAAGAACAGAGATGAAAGGGGTTTCTTAAATGTTGAGCGATTGTAAAGTGTTAATGTTCAAAATGATCTGTGTCACCTTGGGCAGCACGATGGTTAGCACTGCTACATCACAGCGCCAGAGACCCAGGTTCAATTCCCATCTCAGGCAACTGTCTGTGTGGAGTTTGCTCATTGTCTGTGTGGGTTTCCTCTAGGTGCTCTGGTTTCTTCCCACAGTCCAAAAATGTGCAGGTTAGGTGAATTGGCCAGGCTAAATTGCCCATTGTGTTAGGTGTAGGGGAATGGGTCTGGGTGGGTTGCTCTTCAGAGGGTCGGTGTGGACTTGTTGGACCGAAGGGCCTGTTTCCATACTGTAAGTAATCTTGTTCTTAAATCACTGAAAGTTAACATTTAAGTACAGTAAGCCAATTAGGAAAGCAAACAGCTTGCAACATCTTTTTTTAGATTAGATTAGATTACCTACAGTGTGGAAACAGGCCCTTCGGCCCAACAAGTCCACACCGATCCACCACGCACCCATACCCCTACACTTGCCCTTCACCTACCACTACGGCAATTTAGCATGGCCAATTCACCTGACCTGCACATCTTTGGACTGTGGGAGGAAATTGGAGCACCCGGAGGAAACCCACACAGACACGGGGAGAATGTGCAAACTCCACACAGTCAGTCGCCTGAGGCGGGATTTGAACCCAGGTCTCTAGTGCTGTGAGGCAGCAGTGCTAACCACTGTGCCACCGTGCTGCCCAAAATAATCTAATCTAATCTAATTTCCCTCTTACTAATGCACCTAATACAATGGGCAATTTAGCATGGCCAATTCACCTGGCCTGCACATCTTTGGACTGTGGGAGGGAACCTGAGCTCTCCGAGGAAACCCACACAAACATGGGGAGAATGTACAAACTCCACACTAGCAGTCGCCTGAGGCTGGATTCGAACCTGGGACCCTGGTGCTGTAAAGTGGCAGTGCTAACCACTGAGCCACTGTGCCGCCCCAAATTGCTTTGAAGAAGAGTCATTGGACTCAAAATGTTAATTCTGCTTCCAGACCTGTTGCATTTCTCAAGAAATTTCTGTGGTTCAGATCTCCAGCATGTACCATGCTTTATTTTTATTTAATATGTTAGCTGTTGTCAAAGCGGATCAGTACAGGAGCAAAAATGTTTGCTTCAGATGTATAGAACCTCATCCGGGGTATTCTGTACAGTTTTGGACACTTTACCTAAGGAAACATATACTTTCCATCAAGACTGTGTGCAATAGAGGTTTACCATTCCAATTACATGTATTGTGCCATTATCTTCTGGGAAAAGATTGATAATAAAGGGCATGTACTTTCTGGAGCTTGGAAGAATGTGAGTTGATCTCATTGAAACATACAAAGCTCTCCAAGAGACATACAGTAGGAATACAGACAGGATATTTTCTCTGGTTTATGGTGGGGAGGGATCTAGAGTCGGGGCTATAGTCTCGGGATAAGGACTGAGATGAGGAGGATTTTCTTCATTTAGAGGGTGTAGTGAAACGTTGGAGTTCTCTACCCCAGGGAGTAATGGAAGACCCAGTCATTCAGTATGTTCAAGACAGAGGCAATTCTTGATTCCAATGGTGTCAAGGAGTATGGGATAGCATGGAAATAGTGTTTAAGGTAGAAAATTAGCCATGATCTTCAGTGGTGGAGTGGGGACAAGAGAATGTATGATCTACTCCTGTTCCTATGTTCCAAAGCTCCTATAAGTCACCATCTTCAAGATAGAAAGGGAGGATTGAGGAGAAAGGGAGAAATATTTTAATAAGGTTTAATGAAGAAACTGAGAAAATAATCACGGTGGTCTACTATTTTAGAATTATCTTTATTATTATATAAAAATATGGTGGGATGACCATGAGTCATCAATTTTCACCAGTTTTTAATGTTACAGAAGGTGATTGGGTGTTGATGTTGGAAGCTTACTCATCATTTTGAAGAGCACAATTAAGACACAATTAAGTTGACTGCTATTTTCATAGCTCAATCCATTTTCTGTACTTGGAAGTGGGTCCTGTGCAATCAACATCAGCCAGGAGAAGGTAGCCTAAAGACAGATAGAAAAACCTGTCACAAGGACCATGACTACTGGTAGTCTGGTGGTGGAGAGGGCAACATCTGGATATTATTACACTTAACGTATTCATTGTTTAATGACTGCTGTAACAACTAGGAGAGAGTAAGAGATAAAGACACCTTTCAATTGGTGGCTATGACTGATTTCCAGTTCATATCGTAAATCTCTGTTCCCTGATGTCCTAGCCCTTACCATGGATGAGGTGCAGTGTTTCTCTTCCTCATATAAATTGAGAGCCTTTATATCAGACAGGTACTGGTAGACCATGTGATAGCAGTCTTGAGAAGATTTGTAAGCTCAGGTTGAGGTTCTGGATGTAAGTTTGCTCGCTGAGGTGGAAGCTTCATTTTCAGACATTTTGTCACCATACTAGGTAACATCATTAGTGAGCCTCCAGTGAAGCACTGGTGTTATGTCCTGCTTCCTATTGATGTGCTTAGGTTTTGTGAGTTGGTGGTGTCATTTCCTGTGTTGATGTCATTTCCTGTGTTGGTGATATCATTTCCTGTTGTTTTTCTCAGGGGGTGATAGATGGGGTTCAAGTCGATGTGTTTGTTGATAGAGTTCTGATTGGAATGCCATGCTTCTAGGAATTCTCGTGCATGTCTCTGTTGGCTTGTCCTAGGATGGTTGTGTTGTCCCAGGATGGTTGTGTTGTCCCAGTCAAAGTGGTGTCCTTGCTCATCTGTATGTAAGGATACTAGTGATAGTGGGTCATGTTTTTTTGTGGCCAGTTGATATTCATGTACCCTGGTTTTCTGCCTGTTTGTCCAACGTAGTGTTTTTTTTACAATTCTTGCAAGGTATTCTGTAAATGACATTTGTTTTGCTTGTCGTCTGTATAGGATCTTTTAAGTTCATTAGCTGCTGTTTTTGTGTGTTTGTGGGTTTGTAGGCTACCATGATGCCAAGAGATCTGAGTAGTCTGGCAGTCATTTCTGAGATGTCTTTGATGTAAGGGGGAGTGAGTAGGGTTTCTGGGTGCATTTTGTCTGATTGTTTAGGTTTGTTGCTGAGAAATCCATAGACGGTGTTCATTGGGTTCTTTTGAATACACGGTATAGGTGATTTTCCTCTGCTCTTCATAGTTCCTCTGTGCTCCAGTGTGTGGTGGCTTGGAAATGACTGCTAGACCACTCAGACCTCTTGGCATCATGTTAGCCCACAAACCCAACAACACATACATATTTCCAAGACAAGATCGTGAATGGCTTAGAATGGAATCTGCCTGCCCTTGACCATCTAGATGGTAGAAGTTGTGAGTTTAGAAGCTGTTGTCTAAGGATCTCAGGTGGATTTTTGCAATGCATCCTTTTAGATAGTACCCACTTCCTCAGAGGATGTGAGAGAGACTTTTCTCTTGCTCTGCAGTCGCAACTTCATTACTCTTGCTTTGCCGAAAGCAGTACTCTGAATTACAAGTTACTGCAAGGTTGACTTCAATGTCAGAGTTCATTGTTCCCAAGCTCGATAATTACAGATAATGTTTTACATCTCTAATATGTGAAACTTGTCAGACAGATGTAAATGTAAATAAGAGATGAGGGCCATTTCAAGCCTGCCTCAATTTAATGCTTTCAATATATTTTGATGAATTGTTCAGTTCATACAATTTCATTTATTGCACTTCAAATTCACAAAGTTTGACTAATCTGTGCCATCAACTGTTTGCAGTACCCATTTTTAATCAGTGCTTTTCTTTTCCAGCAGTCCAGAGTGGCAGTCTTTTCCAGAACCCAGGATCCATGAATTGAACTGAGATAGACTTTATCTTAATTCAAAACAAATGTTTCTTATCTATGCCTTTTGTATGAATATAGGCACCGTGGTATGGTGACTTAAACATTTTTCACGACTTTTCTTGTAAAAAGTACATGTGACAATAAATATTTTTTCATGCAATGGAAATCCTGGTTTAATGATGGAATTTGAAAATCAGCGAACATTGTACAGATCATAAAACCAAATATGCTTGCAAGAACAAAGATAAAACTTCAAAGGTGTATAAAATAACAAACTTGCATTTAGAGTCACAGAGTCACGGAGATGTACAGCATGGAAACAGACCTTTCGGTCCAACCCGTTCATACCGACCAGATATCCCAACCCAATCTAGTCCCACCTGCCAGCACCCGGCCCATTTCCCTCCAAACCCTCCCTATTCATATACCCATCCAGAAGCCTTTTAAATGTTGCAGTTGTACCAGCCTCCACCACTTTCTCTGGCAGCCCATTCCAAACATGCACCACACTCTGTGTGAAAAGATTGCCCCTTAGGTCCCTTTTATATCTTTCCCCTCTCACCCTAAACCCATGCCCTCTAGTTCTGGTCTCCCCCATCTCAGGAAAAAGACCTTATCTATTTACTCTATCCATGCCCCTCATGATTTTATAAATCTCTATAAGGTCACCCCTCAGCCTCCAACGCTCCAGGGAAAATAGCCCCAGCTCATTCAACCTCTCCCTCTACCTCAAATCCTCCAGCCCTGGCAACATCTTTGTAAATCTTTTCTGAACTCTTTCAAGTATCACAACATCCATCTGATAGGAAGGAGACCAGAATTGCACGCAATATTCCAAAAGTGGCCGAACCAACATCCTGTACAGCTGCAACATGACCTCCCAACTCCTGTACTAAATACTCTGACCAATAAAGGAAAGCATACCAAATGCCTTCTTCACTAACCTATCTACCTGTGACTCTACTTTCAAGGAGCTATAAACCTGCACTCCAAGGTCTCTTTGTTCAGCAACACTCCCCAGGGCCTTACCATTAAGCGTATAAGTCCTGCTAAGATTTGCTTTCCCAAAATGCAGCACCTCGCATTTATCTGAATTAAACTCCATCTGCCTCTCTTCAGCCCATTGGCCCATCTGATCAAGATCCCATTGTAATCTGAGGTAACCTTCTTCACTGTCCACTACACCTCCAATAATGGTGTAATCTGCAAACTTACTAACTATTAAATTCACATCCAAATAATTTGTATAAATAATGATAAGTAGAGGGCCCAGCACCAATCCTTGTGGCACTCCACTGGTCACAGGCCTCCAGTCTGAAAAACAACCCTCCACCACCACCCTCTGTCTTCTACCTTTGAGCCAGTTCTGTATTCAAATGGCTAGTTCTCCCTTGATTCCATGAGATCTCCCATTGGGAACCTTGCCGAACGCCTTACTGAAGTCCTTATAGATCATGTCTACCGCTCTGACGGTATCAATTCTCTTTGTTACTTATTCAAAAAACTCAATAAGTTTGTGAGTCATGATTTCCCATGGACAAAGCCATGTTGACAATCCCTAATCAGTTCTTGCCTTTCCAAATACATCTACATTCTGTCCTTCAAGATTCCCTCCAACAATTTGCCAACCACCGATGTCAGGCTCACCAGTTTATAGTTCCCTGGCTTTTCCTTATCACCTTTCTGAAATAGTGGCACCACGTTTGCCAACCTCCAGTCTTCTAGCACCTCAACTGTGACTATCGATGATACAAATATCTCAGCAAGAGGCCCAGCAATCACTTCCCTAGCTTCCCACAGAGTTCTAGGGTGCACCTGATCAGGTCCTGAGGATTTATCCACCTTTATGCGTTTCAAGACATCCAGCACTTCATCCTCTGTAATATGGACATTTTTCAAGATGTCACCATTTATTTCCCTACATTCTATATCCTCCATGTCCTTTTCCATAGTAAACACTGATGCAAAATGCCATTTAGTATCTCCCCCATCTCCTTCTGGTCTTTGAGGGGCCCTATTCTCTCCCTAGTTGTCCCTTTGTCCTTAATGTATTTGTAAAAACCCTTTGGATTCTCCTTAACTCTATTTGCCAAAGCTATCTCATGTCCCCTTTTTGCCCTCCTGATTTCCCTCTTAAGTATACTCTTACTGCCTTTATACTCTTCCAAGGATTCATTCTTTCTAACCTGTCTATGCCTGACATTTGCTTCCTTCTTATTCTTAACCAAATCCTCAATTTCTTTCGTCATCCAGTATTCCCGATACCTCCTTTCACCCTGACAGGAATATACTGTCTCTGCACTCTCGTTATCTCATTTCTGAAGGCTTCTCATTTTCAAGCCGTCCCTTTTCTTCCAAACAACTGCCCCCAATCAGCTTTTGAAAGTTCTTGCTTAATACTGTCAAAATTGGCCTTTCTCCAATTTAGAACTTCAACTTTTAGATCTGGTCCATCTTTTTCCATCACTATTTTAAATCTAATAGAATTATGGTCACTGGCTCCAAAGTGCTCCCCCACTGACGCCTCAGTCACCTGCCCTGCCTTATTTCCCAAGAGTAGGTCAAGTTTTGCACCTTCTCTAGCAGGTACATCCACATACTGAATCAGAAAATTTTCTTGTACACACTTAACAAATTCCTCTTCAAGTAAACTCTTAAAATTATGGCAGTCTCTGGTTTGAAAAGTTAAAATCCCCTACCAAAACCACTCTATTATTCTTACGTATAACTGAGATCTCCTTACAAATTTGTTTCTCAATTTCCCACTAACTGCAGGGGGGTGGTCTATAATATAATCTCAATAAGGTGATCATCCCTTTCTTATTTCTCAGTTCCATCCAATAACTTCCTTGGATGTATTTCTGGGAATATCCTTCCTAAGTACAGCTGTAATGCTATCCCTTATCAAAAACGACATTCCTGCTCCTCTTTTGCCTCCCATTCTATCCTTCTGTAGCGTTTGTATCCTGGAGCGTTAAGCTGTCAGTCCTGTCCATCCCTGAGCCATGTTTTTTCATGTTTCTCTAATTGCTATGCTATCCCAGTCCCATGTTCCTAACCATGCCCTGAGTTCATCTGCCGTCCCTGTTAGGCCCCTTGCATTGAAATAAATGGAGTTGAATTTATCAGCTCTACCTTGTTCTTTGCTTTGTCCCTGCCTGCCCTGACTGTTTGGCTTATCTCCCTGAGTCCCCCCTCCCAAACCTTACTAGTTTAAATCCTCCCGAGCTGCTCTAGCAAATCCCCCTGCCAGTATATTAGTCCCCTTCCAATTTAGGTGCAATCCATCCTTCTTGTACAGGTCACTTCTACCCCAGAAGAGATTCCAATGTTCCAAAAATGTGAATTGTTCTCCCATATACCAGCTCCTCAGCCGTGCATTCATCTGCTGTATCCTCCTATTCCTACCCTCACTAGCTCATTGCACCGGGAGTAATCTGGATATTATTACTGTCAGGGACCTCCTTTTTAAATTCCTGCCTAACTCTCTGTACTCTCCCTTCAGAATCTCAACCTTTTCCCTTCCTATGTCATTGGTTCCAATGTGTACAATGACCTCCTGCTGGCCCCTCTCCCCCGTGAGAACATTTTGTACCCTTTCTGAGAGATCCTTTATCCTGGCACCAAGGAAGCAGCACACCATTCTGATTTTTCACTCTTGGCCACACAAAGGTCTGTCTGTGCCTCGGACTAGAGAGAGAACTTCTTTTTAACATCTTCATATTTTCCCCAAAATGCTTTGTATTTAATGAAGTGGAGTGAATTCAACAGCGTTCATCCACTTAGCTTGTTCTTGGCAGGCAACATGAAGTAGCATGGATAGTTGAGCTACCAGCTTCTTGCCCACCGCTGAGTTGTCCCCAAATTCCATGGGAACGTAAAACTCTATCAGCCCATCTGCCCTTAAGGAGAAAGTGAGGTCTGCAGATGCTGGAGATCAAAGTTGAAACTTTATTGCTGGAACAGCACAGCAGGTCAGGCAGCATCCAGGGAACAGGAGATTCGACGTTTCGGGCACAGGCCCTTCTTCAGGAATGAGCAGAGAGTGTTCAGCAGGAGAAGATAAAAGGTAGGGAGGAGGGACTTGGAGGAGGGGAGTTGGAAATGTGATAGGTGGAAAGAGGTCAAGGTGAGGGTGATAGGTCGGAGTAGGATGGAGGCGGAGAGGTCAAGAAGAAGACTGCAGGCCAGGAAGGCGGTGCCGGGCTGGAAGGATCCCTTTTATCTTCTCCTGCTGAACACTCTCTGCTCATTCCTGAAGAAGGGCCTGTGCCCGAAACGTCGAATCTCCTGTTCCCTGGATGCTGCCTGACCTGCTGTGCTGTTCCAGCAATAAAGTTTCAACTTTGATAGGACCCACCCTCTCCTTTTTCAACATGATGTAGAGGTGCTAGTATTGATGTTACCTGACGAAAGAACAGTGCTCCAAAAGCTTGTGATTTGAAATGTACCTGTTGGACTAAAACCTGATGTCATGTGACTTCTGACCTTTTTCTGGATATTGCGCTAATGCTAATGATGCTTAGTAGACCTGCGGTGAAAAGCGGTTTCCACACAGGTTTCTCTACAAGGGACAGCTGGTATGGCACAGTCTAACTATATGGAGTGACGTTGTGACCAGACCCATTCTTAGGATCACAAGGGACACCAGAATGTCAGGCAGCATCTAGGGAACAGGAGAATCGACGTTTC
>NC_057710.1:111979060-111981477 GCF_004010195.1 Chiloscyllium plagiosum | reverse complement strand
AAATGGTAAAAGAAGGGGAGATGTGGCATTGTTGGCCAAGGACAGTATTACGGTGGCAGAAAGGACATTTGAGGACTCATCTGCTGAGGTTAGAAACAGGAAAAGAAAGGTCACCCTGTTGGGAGTTTTCTATAGGCCTCTGAAAAATTCTAGAGATGTAGAGGAAAGGATAGCAAAGATGATTCTGGATAGGAGCGAGAGTAGCAGGGTAGTTGGTTTGGGGCTTTAACTTTCCAAATATTGACTAGAAGTACTATAATTTGAGTACTTTAGATGGGTTGGTTTTTGTCCAATGTGTGCAGGAGGGTTTCCTGACACAGTATGTAGACAGTCCAACGAGAGACGAGGCCACGTTGGATTTGGTACTGGGTAATAAACCTGGCCAGGTGTTAGATTTGGAGGTAGGTGAGCACTTTGGTGATTAGTTTGGATTCCCTACAGTGTGGAAGCGGGCCCTTCGGCCCAGCAACTCCGCACCGGCCCTCCGGGGAGCGACCCACCCAGACCCATTCCCCTAACTAATGCACCTAACACTACAGGCAGTTTCGCATGGCCAATTCGCCTGGCCTGTGTGTCTTTGGACTGTGGGGGGTGGCCCACGAGGACACTGGGATGGTGTGCGGACTCCACACGGGCAGTTGTCCGAGATGGGAGTTGAACCTGGTTCCCTGGCGCTGTGAGTCAGCAGTGCTAACCACAATTTGGTTTCATTTACTTTAACGATGGAAAGGGATAGGTAAATACCAAAGGGCAAGAGTTATAGGAAAGGCAATTATGATGCAATTAGGCAAGATTTAGAATGCATAGGATGGGGGTGGAAACTGCAGGGGATAGGCACAATTGAAATGTGGAGCTTATTCAAGGAAGCTACTGCATGTCCTTGATAAGTGTGTACCTGTCAAGCAGGGAAGAAGTGGTTGAGTGAGGGAACAGTGGTTTGCTCAAGAAGTTGCATCTCTTGTCAAGAGGAGGAAGGTGGCTTAGGCTAGGATGCGATGTGAAGGCTTAGTTAGTTGCTTGAGAATTACAGGTTAATCAAGAAAGACCTAAAAAGAGAGCTAAGAAGAGCCAGGAAGGAACATGAGAAGCCATTGTAGGACAGGATCAAGGAAATCCCTAAAGCTTTCTATAACTTTCAGGAATAAAAGAACGACGAGAATAAGAGTTGGGCCAATCAAGGACAGTAGTGGGTAGTTGTACGTGCAATCCAAGGAGATAGGAGAAGAGCTACAGGAATATTTTTCTTCTGTATTTGCACTGGAAAAAGACAATGTTGTCGAGGAGAATACCGCGATAGAAGCTACATGACTAGTTGGGATTGAGGTTCATAAGGAGGGGATGTTAGCAATTCCGAAAAGTGTGAAAATAGATAAGTCCCCTAAGCCAGATGGAATTTATCCTCAAATTCTCTGGGAAGCCAGGGAGGAGATTGCCGAGCTTTTGGATTTGATCTTCATGTTGTCCTTTTTTACAGGGATAGTGCCAGAAGACTGGAGGATGGCAAATTTTGTCCCTTTGTTCAAGAAGGGGAGTCGAGAAAACCCTGGTAATTATAGACCAGTGAGCCTTACTTCGGTTGGGATAAAGTGTTGGAAAAGGTTACAAGAGATAGGATCTATAATCATCTAGAAAGGAATAAGATGATTAATCAACACTGTTTTGTGAAGAGTAGGTCATGCCTCACAAGCCTTATTGAGTTTTTTGAGAAGGGGAACCAAAAAGGTGGATGAGAGTAAATGGTTGATGTGGCGTATATGGATTTCAGTAAGGTGTTTGATAAGCTTCCCCATCGTAGGCTATTGCACAAAATGTGGAGGCATGGGATAGAGGGTGATTTAATGGTTTGGATCAGAAATTGGCTAGTTGAAAGAAGACAGAGGGTGGTGGTTGATGGCAAGTGTTAATCCTGGAGTTCAGTTACTAGTGGTGAACTGCAAAGATTTTTTTGGGGCCACTATCATTTGTCAGTTTTACAAATTACCTGGATCAGGGTGTAGAAGGATGGGTTAGTAAATTTGCAGATGACACTAAGGTTGGTGGAGTTGTGGATAGTGCCGAAGAATGTTGCTGGTTACAGAGGGACATAGAGAAGCTGCAAAGCTGGGCTGAGAGGTGGCAAATGGAGTTTAATGCGGAAAGGTGTGAAACGATTCACTTTGGAAGGAGCAACAGGAATAAAGAGTACTGGATACTAATGGTGAGATTCTTGGTAGTGTGGATGAGCAGAGAGATCTCTGTGTCCATGTACATAGATCTCTGAAAGTTGTCAGGTTGATAGAGTCATTAGGAAGGCATACGGTGTGTTGACTTTTATTGGTAGAGGGATTACGTTTCTGAGCCAAGAGGTCATGTTGCAGCTATACAAAACTCTGGTACGGCTGCACTTGGAGCGTTGCATACAGTTCTGGTCACCATAT
>NC_057710.1:111916617-111978598 GCF_004010195.1 Chiloscyllium plagiosum | reverse complement strand
AAATTGCCCATAGTGTTAGGTAAGGGTAAATGTAGGGGGTATGGGTGGGTTGCGCTTCGGCGGGGCGGTGTGGACTTGTTGGGCCGAAGGGCCTGTTTCCACACTGTAATGTAATCTAATCTAAAAACCGAATAATCGACTATCCGAACGAAATAGTGCCCGCCCATCATGTTCGGATAATCGAGGTTCCCTGTAATGGTCTCTTGAATGCCTCAATTGAACCTGTGTTCGACACAATTCCAGGCAGAGCATTCCAGACACAAACCGCTTGCTGTGTGAACATATTTTTTTCTTCCTCACATTGCATTTGCTTAATTGTAAATAACTTTAAATGTGAACCACCTTTTTCTTGATCTTTTTTATGAACATGAACAGTTTCTTCTGACCTACTCTAACAAACCCGTGCATGATTTGATAACTTCTGTCAGGCTTCACTTTGTCTTCTTCTATCTGAGGAGACCAGTTCTCATCATGACAAATATATCTTGAAATGTGAAGTTTCTCATCCCTGGAACCATTCCCCCTCTTTAAAGACCATGCCTCGGACATTAATCCTGAGGGACAGCCTTCGCTTTAAAGTCTGTCAGTTCACATGAGCCTTTATTGGTGGGAGAACCCCTGTAAAATCCTGCCTGATATCTGTGATCTTGAAATATTTTACCTTTGTTGTTTTGAGGGGAAATTTAGCAGCTAATTTTCACATAGCTTTCCATGTCTTTGGTTCACTGGTGAATCACTATTGAGAATATGCGATTAAGAATATCTGCTCAACCAGAATTAACAGTGTGGGTTCATTATTTTAATTCAAAGATAAAAAAATTTGTGATGCTATCCTCATCGCCTAATCAGGATTTTTGCATTTTACAAAACATTGATGAAGGTGAATTCTAAAAAAAAGAGCAAAGTAATCCATTATGTCTAATAAATTTGGGTAACTCTTTTAAAAACAAATGCACAGGCAGATTGCCAAAAACAGCCAGACAACACAATTTACATTTCTATGGTAACTTTGACATAAAAAGCACTTCACAAAGAACAATCGGAATAACAACTTGCAACTACGTAGGATCATCATTTCCCATTGTGACTTTAGGCTGATATCTGGACCAGGACATTTTGCTGGAGTGCTGCGGGTTCGAAGAGATCGCTTCTCGGCCTTTTGGCTAAGATCAAGTGTCTGTTCTTATCAGGACAGTGGTCGAGTTGCGAGTCATCAGAGCTAGTGGAGATCATCGCTGGATCATGATTGGACGTTGGAGGATTGTTTGGTTGTGCTGACCTGCTATTGGTGGATCTTCATGCTGGCTTCGGCCTAACGCCAATTCAGGGACCAGCCAACCTCAGAGCTATGGCCTCAACAGCTGCCCGCAGCCCTGGGCAGGGGGTTCGAAACACAGTCCGGGTGACTGTGAAGAAGGTAGAGGATCGTACACCGGTCGAACGCATCCTGTTTATTAAGAAAGTACTGCTGGGATGCTGTGGGTTCGCTGCAGCGGACGTATACTGCCTGCAGGATTTCCCTGGGGCAGGCTACTTTGATGTGACCTTCAGAAGTGTGAAGCAGTGTGAGCAGCTCCTGAAGGTCTTGAAGGAGAAGGAAGGGGAGCCGCTGTTTTCCATCTTGTCAACAACCCCATTGTGTGTGCTTCCTGCACAGAGGAATTGAGTTGTTACAATCCATATGTACAACCCCTATGTTCCAGCGGCTGATGTCCTGACCTTCCTGGGAAGGTACGTCCAAGTTGAGGGAGAAGCCACCGATGTGATCGACCCCTTTGGGATCTGGACCAGTAAGCGGCAGGTCAGGGTGACTCTGAGGGTCGATGGCAATGGGAACATTCTCCACCCATCCTCGAGCTTTGCAATTGGAGGGAGCAGAGGCTACCTGACATATGCAGGGCAGCCGAAAGTGTGCCGAACCTGCGGGAAGTCGGGACACGAGGCAGCGGACTGCAAGGTGACCATCTGCAGGAACTGCAAACAGGAGGGTCACCTGACTAAGGACTGTCAGAAAGCAAAGAGCTGCAACCTGTGCGGAGAGGCGGGCCACATGTACAAGACCTGCCCAAGACGGGGGGTCCCCACTTACGCACAGATGGCTGGAGGTAGCAATGTGAGCCGTGGACCCTCAAAGACCAGTAAGGTCCACCCAGACAGCAGGGAAACGGTGTCTGGTGGCACCCAGAAAGAAGAACAGGCTGGAGTAGAGGAGGCGGCAGCCAGCGGAGAGACACAGCAGCTGATCCTAGCTCTAGCTGGACAGATGGAAGCAATGGAGGAGGAGGTAATCGAGCAGGCAGAGGAGTGTGTACCTGTTAAAAACAGGAAGAGAAAATTCGGCCATGCCCCCAAAGTCTCCCAGCAAAGGGGGAAAAGACAGCTGCACGAGGGAGGGACGGCCAGCTCTTCGGATGGGGAAGACGGGCGCAAAGAATGTCATCACCACCAGAAGAAGAGACAGAGCGCCATAGATAACGAGGAGGGCATTTCCTCCCAACCAGGAAACAACGGACCCCCCGAAGTCCACCCTCCACCCAGTGAGAACCAGGGGGTACCCACTGCCCCACAGCTACAGACAACGGAGAGCTGTGATCCTCTGACAGTCCCATTGTCAGACACAGAACTGGACGGTGCGGACTCCTGCCTTGGCTCAATGACTCCAGAGCAGGTAAATGACCCCAGTGAGAGCCTGGATAGCTACCTCAGCCCAGCGAGGGTCCAGCAGTTCGTGCTCACCATGGGGATGCAGACAGCTACCCCAGAGACAGGACAGTCAAATGGACAACGGTAACCCCATAAACTGGGATTAAAAAAGGTTCATTTGCTATCGTATAACAGGGCACCCACTCAGTAGGTGGGTTATGCTGAAGCCACAGCTAAATAATAAGAGACTGGATGGTTAATAAAGGGAACTGTAATTAGGATAACTGTAAATTTGATTAATTCAATCTGTTCTTTGTAATGTTAAGACATGCAATGTATATATCTATGAACGACATGACAAATTGTACAAGTACCAAAGATTTATTTCTATGAATAAAGTATATTTTGAAATAAAAAAAATCTGGACCAGGACATTGCTGGTTTCAATACAGACTGTGCCTCTTAAATTTGGTGATGTCCATCATATTTTTTGAAATAAGAATATAAATGCTGGTAACAGTTCTGGAAAACTTTGCTGTCCAATATAGTAGCCATTTGAAATTCAAATGTAGTTAATTGCATTTTAAATGTTAAACAATGAATACTGAGTGCAATAATTGAATGTGTGAGTTCATTACTCTTATTTGCAAGTGATACGTGTTCTTCAGCCTGTAAGCATTTTTTTTAAATTAGCCTATTTTCTAATCAACCTATTCAGGGATGTTATTACACACCTCTAGAGCAGGTGGGACTTGAACCCAGGCCTCCTGGTCTGGGAAATGGTAAGATGAAAATCAGATTTGAGCAATTATATTGCCTGCTTCACTTCCTTGGCTACTGAATGGTATTTAATACAGTATTACATGACTGTGTGTGGCTGAAACACTATCACTAGCCTCACTTGTGGCTATTCAGTAACTTCTATCAGATAACACTGCTCTGGGATAACTGCAGCATATGGCACACTCTGAGTAAAATGCCATTTAAAAAAACAACTGTCTGTATTGAACCATTGTGGATGTGCCCATTGTAGGAACTCTGATTCCTTACCTGCATTTGAATTCACAATCCCATTTTTCAGCCCAAGCAACAAATTGAAAATCTGATGATGTTGGTTTCCTTGCAGTTGATTCTATTTCACGGCTGTAAAGTCATTTACAGATGTAAACAAGACTTCTATTGTATTTCTACAAAGTGACAACACCAGAGTGGAGGCAGCTTTGAGAAAATTCCCAGCTGATGTCTGAAGCTCAAATTCAGAGAAGCAGTCTTCTCCATCACTGCGGTTTTATAATTGAGGTTGTGCATAGGGAATTTGGTTGGCATGTGCAAAACCACTTTCAGTCGGAAGACTGGCAAACAGTGAATAAGTGCCTATCATTACATTGAATACGTGCTTATCCACATTTGAATCCAGGCAGCAAAACTGGAAGTATAGGGCTTCATAAGCAAAGCAATTCTCTCATTTGTGAAGGTCCATTCCACTCTGGAATAATTGTTCTTCCCTCAGGGGAGCAAGTGCACACTTTTCACATTTGATTGGCAAGAATACAGTCAAATGGCTGCTACTTTGAAGAGCTATATCTGATAAATGTGCAAGTTTGGTTTTCCACATCCTTGAGTAGCACCTGCTTAGCCAAACTTGCTTTCTTTGCTGTTAAACTAGATTTCTTACAGTGTGGAAACAGGCCCTTTGGCCCAACAAGTCCACACTGACCCTCCGAAGAGTAACCTGCCCAGACCCATTTCCTTCTGACTAACGCACCTAACCTATAGGTCCCTAAACTCTATGGGCAATTTAGAATAGCCAACTCACCTGACCTGCACATCTTTGGACTGTGGGAGAAAACCTGCGCAGACACGGGGAAAACGTGCAAACTCTACACAGACAGTTACCCGAGGCTGTAATTGAACCCGGGCCCTGGTGCTTTGAGGCAGCAGTGCTAACCATTGAGCCATCATGGCGTACGATGCTCCTATATTCTGTATCCAAACCTGAAATGCTAGCTGAGCAGAGCCACATCTGAAACCTTGTTGTCTGTACCTGCTAATACATAAAGTGTTAATCTGCTGCATCTGGCTGTGTGGTCAGAATTAGCTTGTGGTATAACATGCATGCGAAAGTCAAATTATTTTATCAAGGAAAACCACAGAAAACCTGACTTCACAAATTTGTGAGGATGGACCAATCAGTACAGTACATAAAACCAAATATACAATTTATTAGTGTCTTTGATAAATATTAAACAAATCCTCAAGAACATCACAAAATACATAAACAGTTCCGCTACCAAATGGGAAATTCGAGTATTCTCAGGCATTTCATGAAGTCACAGAATAGCTCTCAAATGTGTACAGTACTTTTTTTGCTCAACAAGCCTTGTGCGTGCCACTCAGTACCCACTACAATAGTGATAATCCAGTCGTTAGGCTTCACCCCATTACCAGAGGTGTTGTTCCCAGAACAAGGAGCCACTTGTATTTTGGTTGGGCAGTGAATTCAAGAAAAATAATTATCATGGAGTTTCTCCCTTACCTTGCTTCTGACCATCCTTCTCACCTGTACTCCTCATGTGCCCTGTTACTATACTGTAATATCAGTCGAAATAAACAGTATACGTTTCTGTCAAAGTTTGACGTAAAGTTGAAAACAATTCAGAATTGTTTCAGTGAATTGAGAATTACAAGCTGATGTTATGAGGTCAGAATTCCCAGGTTATATGACTCACATTTGAAACTGTGAGAGCTCCCATCAATGCTCAAAAGCAAAGTTTATTTCTCTAGTGTGTAACAGAAAACTCTGAATATTTGGTCAAGAATTTTATTTATGAATTTAATGGTTGCATTTATTAATAAGTCCAAAGTGTCACTTTAAATTAACAATAATGTGCTACAGTTTTGAAATCAACCAAAACTCGACTGGAATCAAAACAGAAAGTGTTGGAAAAACCCAACAGGTCTGAAAGTATCTGTTGAGAGAAAACACAGTTCATGTTTCAGTTCTGATATGAGTCTTCTTCAGAGCTGTTTCAAAGAACGGTCATATTGGAGACAAAACATTAACTTTATTTCTCTCTGTGCAGATGCTGCCAGACCTGCTGAGTTGCTCTAGCTCTCTCCTGAAGAAGGGCTTATGTCCGAAACGTCGATTCTCCTGTTCCTTTGATGTTGCCTGACCTGCTGTGCTTTTCCAGCAACACATTTTTAGCTCTCTCTATGTTTGTTTCAGATTTCCAGTATTTACACTATTTTGCTTTTATCAAAACTTGATTGGTATGTTATTGCAACCATAGACATTGTTTTTCTCCACCATCTTCAAGCGACAGAAAGGAGCTTGCACCCGAAGTTTTCTCTTATTAGCAGCATCTGAAAGATCTTACCTTGCCGCAGAATTGCTGAGGCCTCTCCAGAGAGTTAGAGCCACCTTTGCCAGGACTGCCTTGGAGATGGGACATTCCTGGCCCTCACACCTCCTTTTCCACTTGGACCAACCAAAATCCTTATTATTAGTCTGGAAACCTACAGTCAGACTCACAGGCCAGTGGTTTACACCTCTCACTTTAGAAAAGGGTGATCAACCTGGCCATTCTCATAAACTCAGCCAATACAACAGTGACATTTTGAAGTTTGAAATGTGCACCTCGTGTGTACTTCAGCAGTGCACATGAAAATAACAGGAGAGGATTATCAATACAGAACAACCTCAATTATCCAAACGAGATGGGCAGGGAGTATTTTGTTCGGTAACTGATTTTGCGGATAACAGATAACATTTTTATGGGACCTTGAGATCTTGTTTGGACAATCCGAAATTCAGATAATTGACATTCGGATAACTGAGGTTGTTCTGTATACATATTCCCCAAATAAGGCATATTCTAATAGGACGTTTTCAGATTAGCATATTTGGTCATCATTTCATTTCAGCATGGCCACTAAACATATTCAATCTCTGAAAATCAAGCTTCCACTTTATGACCACTCCCAATCCTCCTGCTTCTCACACCCATCCTCGCCAACCCTTCCAATTCGCTGTCTCTTTCTGTACCTCCTGCTTCCTGCTTCTCATACACATTTTCTCTGGCTCCCTCTCCCTCCCACTGACCCTCTCACTACCCCCTACCTCCACATCACTCACTGGCTCTCTCCCAGGTCTTTGGGTGGAAAAAGCAGTGGATGCAAGGCAGCAGCAGAGGTAACTGGCAAGCAGGAGAATCACTGGAGAGGAGGGCTGAGGAGTCAGGCAAGGTGGTATGCTGAAGGCAGGAAGTGGCAAAGCATGTGGTTTAAGTTATTAAGGGTTCTTTAAGTTAATTGGAGATAGTAAAGGAATCTTTGGATAAGTTAGATACGAGGCAGCCAATGGATCTTTGGATAAATTAGATACGAGGCAGCCAATGGGTGTTTCATGTAAAAGTTAGAGGTCAGGAACCTACCCGACCTTGATTAATATTTCCTTGTTGAAAGGTCAGTTTCATTCAGCAGTGGACCCAGCACCGATTCTTGTGGCACTCCACTGGTCACAGGCCTCCAGTCTGAAAAACAACCCTCTACCACCACCCTCTGTCTTCTACCTTTGTGCCAGTGCTGTATCCAAATGCTGAGTTCTCCCTGTATTCCATGTGAGTTAACCTTGCGAACCAGTCTACCATGAGGAACCTTGTCAAATGCCTTACTGAAGTCCATATAGGTCATGTCCCCTGCTCTGCCCTCATCAATCCTTTTTGTTACTTATTCAAAAAACTCAATAAAGTTCGTGAGACATGATTTCTTATGACAAAGCCATGTTGACTATCCCTAATTAGTCCTTGCCTTTCCAAATACATGTAAATCCTGTCCTTCCGGATTCCCTCCAACAACTTGCCCACCACCGATGTCAGGCTCACTGGTCTATAGTTCCCTGGCTTGTCTTTACCACCCTTCTTAAACAGTGGCACCACGTTAGCCAATCTTGAGTCTTCTGGCACCTCACCTGTGACTATCGATGATGCAAATATCTCAGCAAGGGGCCCAACAATCACTTCTCTAGCTTCCCACAGAGCTCTAGGGTACACCTGATCAGGTCCTGAGGATTTGTCCACTTTTATGCATTTTGAGACATCCAGCACCAACTCCTCTATAATGTGGACATTTTTTAAGATGTCACCATTTTACTTGGCATAGTCTAAGCAAAATAACAATAGGCACTAGTGTAGAACCCCTCCCTTTACCTATCATATTTTTTCACTGCAAAATTTCATAAAGCAAAACATAAAGCAAAAGAGGTCTACAGCACAGAAAGGTCATTTGGCCCAGATGTCTGTGCTGGTCAAAAACAACTACCTAATTATTCCAATCACATTTTATAGTACTTAGCCTAAAGACTTGTATGTCTTGGCATCATAATTCTACAACTAAATACTTCTTAAATGTTATGAGGCTTTCTGCCTCTACCATCCTCACAGGCAGTGAGTGCCAGGTGCCTACCAGCCTCTGGGTCGAACAAAAAAAATCCCAAATCCTGACCCACATTCATTTTATACCAGAATAACATAAAGTTATAGAAATGTACAGAGTCGAAGTGTGTGGTACTGAAAAAACACAGCCAGTCAGGCAACATCTGAGTAGAGAAGACTCGATGTTTCTGGCATAAGCCCTTCATCAGGAATGAGATTTGTGGGATAAATGGGAAGGGGGTGGGGCTGGGGAGAAGGTAGCTGAGATTGTGATAGGTAGATGAAGGTAGGGGTAATGGTGATAGGTCATAGAGGAGGGTGGAGCAGATAGATGGGAAAGACAATGGACAGGTCAAGAGGGCAGTGCCGATTTGGAAGATTGGAACTGGGATAAGGTGGGAGGAGAGGAAATGAGTAAACTGGTAAAATCCACATTAATCCAATGTGGTTAGAGGGTCCCAAGGCAGAAGATGAGGCATTCTTCCTCCAGGCGTTGGGAATTTAAGGTTTGGTGATGGAGGAGGCCCAGGACCTGCATATCCTTTGCGGAGTGGGAGGGGGGAAGATTGGAACTGGGATAAGGTGGGAGGAGAGGAAATGAGTAAACTGGTAAAATCCACATTAATCCAATGTGGTTAGAGGGTCCCAAGGCGGAAGATGAGGCATTCTTCCTCCAGGCGCTGGGAATTTAAGGTTTGGTGATGGAGGAGGCCCAGGACCTGCATATCCTTGGCGGAGTGGGAGGGGAAGTTAAAGTGTGGGGTTGATTGGTGCGAGTATTCCAGAGATGTTCTCTGAACTGATCCGCAAGTTGGTGTCCTGTTCAAAGTTTGTGTGAAGATTTGTAGCTCGGGTGCTCGTTGTTGTGGTTCTGTTCGCCCGATGTACAGGAGACCATATCGGGTGCAACAGATACAGTAGACAACGTGTGTGGAGGTACAGGTAAATTTCTCTTGGATGTGGAAGGCTCCTTTTGGGGCCTTGGATGGAGGTAATGGGGGAGGTGTGGGCACAGGAAAATGAATTGGTGGGACGGTTGGGGGGTTGGACATGACAAGGGAGTTGCAGAGGAACTGGTCTCTCCAAAACACAGAAAACGGGAGGACGAAAATATATCCCTTGCGGTGGGGTCTAGCGGACACCTCCTCCTACTGCCCCCTTGAGAATGACCTCATCTCTCATCACCAAACCATCATCTCCCAGGCCAAGCACAACCTCATCACGTCTGGGGATCTCCCATCCACAGCCTCCAATCTCATAGTCTGGGAACTCTGCATTGCCCGATTCTACCTCTTACCCAAGATTCACAAACTTGACGGCCCCAGTCGACCCATTGTCTCAGCCTGCTCCTGCCCCACTGAGCTCATCTCTGCATACCTCGACACTGTCTTGTTCCCGTTAGTCCAGGAACTCCCCACCTACATTCCTGACACCACCCATGCCCTTCACCTCCTCCAAGACTTTCAGTTCCCTTGTCCCCAACACCTCATCTTCACCATGGACATCCAGTTTCTGTGCACATCTATCCGTCATGAAGAAGGCCTCCAATCCCTCCGTTCCTTCATTTCACACTGCCTTCATGAGTACCCTTCCACTCATCCGCCTGGCTGAACTGGTCCTCACCCTCAACAATTTCTCCTTCCAAACTCCCCCTTCCTCCAAATCAAAACAGTAGCTATGGGCACCCACATAGGCCCCAGCTATGCTTGCCTCTTCATCAAGTACATGGAATAATCCATCTTCCGCAGCTACACTGGCACCATTCCCTTCCTTTTCTTTCCCTACATTGATGACTGTGATGGCGCCACCACGTACTCCCATGAGGAGGTTGAACAGTTCTTCAACTTTACCCTGACCTCAAGATCACCTGGATGATCTCAGACACCTCCCTCCCCATCCTGGACCTCTCCATCTCCAGCTCTGGTGACCAACTCAACACGGACATCTTCCACAACCCACCAACTCCCACAGCGCTCTCCTCCCACCTTGCCTCCTATAAAAACACTCTCCCTTATTCCCAATTCCTTTGCCTCCGCCGCATCTGCTCTCAGGGTGACCAATTCAATTATAGAACATACCGGATAGCCTCCTACTTCGAGGATCGCAACTTCCTCTCCCACATGGTCGATGATACCTCTAGAGCATCTCAGCCACCTTCCCCATCTCTGCCCTCAAGTCCCAATCTCCAATCACAACAAGGACAGAAACACACAATCCTCACCTTCTCCCCCACCAGCCTCAGGATACTTCACATCATCGTCCACCATTTCCACCAAACACACCCCACCACCAGAGATATATTTCTGTCCCCACCTCTATCTGCATTTCAGAGAGATCATTCCATCTGCAACTCCCTTGTCAAGTCCATGCCCTCCACTAACTCACCCTCCCCTCCCGGCACCTTCCCCTGCCACTACAGGAATTGCACAAACTACGCCTATACCTCCCCCCTTACCTCCATCCAAGGCTCCAAAGGATCCTTCCATATCTGACAGAAATTTACCTGTACTTCCACACACATCACCGACTGTATCTATTGCACCCGATGTGGTCTCCTCTACATCGAGGACACAGGACGCCAACTTGTAGATCGTTTCAGAGAACATCTCTGGGACACCTGCACTAACCAATCCCACTGCCCTGTAGTGGAACATTTTAACTCCCCCTCCCACTCAGCCAAGGACATGCAGGCCCTGAGCCTCTTCCATTGTCTAACCCTAACCACTCGACTCCTGGAGGAAGAATGCCTCATCTTCTGCCTTGGGACCCTCCAACCACATGAGATCAATGTGAATTTCACTAGTTTCCCCATTTCCCCTCCCTCTACCTTATCCCAGTCCCAAAGTTCCAACTTGGCACCACCCTCTCCAACGGTCCTCTCAGTCCATCTTCCTTTCCAACCAACCTATCACTTTCACCTCCACCTCCATCTACTTATCACAATCCCAGCCATCTTCCCCACAGCTCCACATCCCTCCCATTTATATTTCAGCCCCCTTGGCCCACAAAATCATTCCTGATGAAGGGTTTATGCCCAAAACGTCGATTCTCCTGCTCCTCGGATGCTGCCTGACCTGCTATGCTTTTCCAGCATCACACTCTCGACTCTGATCTCCAGCATCTGCAGTCCTCACTTTCTCCTCATAGCGATGTACAGCACAGAAACAGACCCTTCCCATTTGCCAGCTCTTGGCCATAATCCCTCCAAACCCTTCCTATTCATATACCCATCCAGATGCCTTTTAAATATTGTAATTGTAACAGTCTCCACCACTTCCTCTGGCAGTTTATTCCATACATGCACCACCCTCTGTGCAAAAACGTTGCCCTTAGGTCCTTTTTATATCTTTCCGCTCTCACGCTAAATCTATGCCCTTTAGTTCTGGGCTCCCCCACCCTATGGAAAAGACCTATCCATACCCGTCATGATTTTACAAACCTCCATAAGGTCAGCCCTCAGCCTCAGGGCTTCAAACATAAAAGTAGCTGAAGAAGAAAATATTTAACAAATGTATTTATCAGAACTGATTTACAAAATGTACTTCATTTCCAAAACATTTTGTAAACTTAGAAGCAATGTTTGTTGAAAAGTTTTGTGATTTCAATATCAACTTTGGCATCCTCCATAACAGGTTGTTCCTTTTATTAAAGAAAAAAATAGCATAAGTTAAATTTTCATTTTATTTAACAGTCATGCATGTATTCAGATTGGCATTATCTTCTTTGTTACTATTGTAATGTGCGTTTCGAAAGAGGTCATTGCCAAGGTATAGGAATTATCAACTTAGTCCAGAATCTCTCGATAATTCTATGTAATCATCCAAAAACAAAACAACTTGATGTATCGAAATTCTACATTTTTATGAATTTATGTGTTGTTGAAGCGTCTATCCATTCAAAATTGACATGTCTATGAAGAGTGTTTCTTGTTTCAGTTTTGTAGATAGCCCTGGTTTGATTATAATGAACAGTATTCTCAGTAAATGCTTTCCTTCTCATAGAACCTCAGCATGAGTTTACTTACTATGATTATGGTAATTCAGTGAGGTATAATGTGATTTTACATTTCCCTTAACAGGCTGTTCCAAACGCAGCTGTTTTTGCCATTTCTGGGAACTACGTATTTTTCTCATGCAACTCAACACTGGCTCAGTTATTTTTGATGTGCCTGAACATTTTCCAATCAAAACAAAGAGAAGTCAGAATGTTTCATTTTTCAAATGTTCTGGTTGCCTGGCAAATTAGGAACACAGACATGTGATTTTTATTTTCATTCATGCTTGGACATTGTATTATTATTGTTACCACTCAAACACAAGTTTGCCGATCAGGTCTTTCCCATTTTTCTTCCATTGGGATTCCAAGGGTTCAGTTTTGCTATTTCTTTTGCTTCAACTTTTATGAAGAGGTGAGAATGGTTCACACAGCCTGGTCTTTATCAGTGCACACAGAGAAGTCGGGGATGTAAGAGGCTCCGTTAATCTTAACACTTAAGTAAAACATCCAGGCGTTCTGACTGACTCCAACCTAAAGGTCTGTCCTGGGGCCTTCCTCTGCTTTCATAAAAGCATTAGATTACAAGGCTGATGATGTCATTGAGCTGTGACTTTCGAATCTCCAGTCAGCCCACTCTGTTCTTAACGGAAACTTAACCCAAGTCTTGAATCAGCACTTGGAAAACTAACGTGGCCAAAATGTCTTGGAAGCAGGATCTTAATGTTCAAGGATTTAAGCCCCAAGAATGCCTTTCTTCCTCAGTCCCTTTGGGATGGTGTGACTGAAGGAATGTTCAAATCAAATTTTGATTTCTGACCATGTACTTTTAAATTACCTCCCTTTTCTAAAGAGAAAATAGATCTTCAGGCAGAATTTAAGAAAGACTTATGAGCTAGGAAATGTGGCGCGTGAGTGAGACTAAAGTTTGAAATGACCACAGTGGATTCAGAAAGAAAAGATGTGCAGGTCAGGTGAATTGGCCATGTTAAATTGCCCATGGGGTTAGGTGCGTTAGTGAGAAGGAAATGGGTCTGTGTAGGTTACTCTTTGGAGGGTCGGTGTGGACTGGTTGGGCCGAAGGGCCTGTTTCCACACTGTAGAGAATCTAATAAAAAGCTAAGTCGGCAGCATAACAGTGATCGGCCAAGTCTTATACTGTTCCTTGACCAGTTTGTAATTGGAACAAGTTTGTATGCTTGAACACTCATGATATTAAAACCTTGTCAAATTAATTCCTACCTTCAAGATTCATGGAATATTTTGCTGCTGGAAGTGGTGGGGGCTGACAGGGTAATTAATTATACAGGATGGCAATGTCCCTAGTCCCACCTCCACAAGGATGAAGTTCTGTGGGTCTGCCAGGGTCAACTTTCCTGCCTGACTGCCAGTTGAGTTCCTTATGTGGTCAGTTCATGACCTTGTAAGGTCCACAGTTTGACATGGCTGTGTCTGATTCAAATGCAGGTGGGTTTATTTCCAGACAGATCTTACATCCTAATCACCAATCTGCCCATCATGCCACCAACCTGAGAAATCAGGTCCCGCCCAACATCAGTAACCTGTGTCCTGGGTCCTCCATGATCCTGGAACTGCCAGGAATGACATTCTCCGCCATGATACTGCTGAACATAACAATGGTCACAAGAGGCTAGGTCTCTGACTGGCTCACCAGTTGCCAGGCACTACCCCTGCCAACTTGACACTCGGTGAAGTCAGAGGGACATTGGAATCTCACAGCGCTGCTTCTTATTTGTTCGAAGTTGACCTGCACTGGGTGCCTTTGAATAGTTGTGTTTGAGGTCAGTGGTTGTATTAGTTGGCTCTCTCACCTCCAGAGAGGGAGCAGGAAAATGGCAACTTCCATGTAAGATTGGAACCGACAGGGAGGGAAGTCATAGGGATGATCGTCTCAGCTCAGGACATGAAGGACTGAGACAGGGCTTTAATGAAGAATGGCATGTGGGTTCAGGGCTTGGAGGTGTCAAATGGGAAGGGCCTGGTGCCTTGCGTGTGGTCAGGGCAAGGTTGAAGGCAGTCAGTGAAGATAAAATGGGAGACTTGATGGGGCAGGATCAGCACTGTCCACATGCTGGTCCTATGTTAAAACCCTGGGTGTCAGCTGTCAAAGAGAATGTTCATATTCAGAGTGGGGATTTCAATTCATTAAGAGAGGAGTAAATCTCATCTTGGGCAAATCAATACTGTCAGCAAGTTGGTCACATAATCTAACAGAGACTCAATCGATGAGGTGGAGAAGGTCAAGAATCAGAAGAGGAATCACAGTGGTGACAGGGTAAACTCAATGGGGAGTGATGGAATGCTCACTTCCACAATTGACAGCATCCAGGGTGATAGGAGAAGTTCAAGGGTTATAGGCAGCATCAAAGATAACAAGGACAAGTCAAAAGTGGAAGGAGGTGGTGAGATGTATGGGATGATGAGCAAATGAACGTGCATGACCCCCTAATGTATGACAGGTCACAGTATATCAGGGACAAACTCAGACACATTTTCTCAAGGTCTGGACAGGTTTGCCTGCTCCAGGCATCTACTAAGCTCTCCAGTCTCCCAACAGGTACCATCTCTGAGCTTGCATCCTCTACCAGCTGGAATAGCAAGGAAGTTGACATTTGTTATCCACTCAATACTGAAAACTCCTGCCCAGCAGAACAGATACACCAGTAGGCAAGTGTCCACCAGAGCCAATCATTCCCAGGGCAGTTTCATTGCCTTTGTGGAAGGTAATCTCAGACAATACCCCTGACAAGATATATAATGGAATGAATTCTCAGCACATGTATTCCCACTGACAGGCCAACAACAAAATGGGCACATTCATAAATGCAAAATAAAGACTCATTGCAAACATGCAACATCATAGACAGCCCCTTTGTTGAGTAAATAACCAGCATTTGCCTGCAGCCATCAATGAATACCAAACAAGAGACATGACTGCATAGTTAGGTCTCTTATTAAGCAATCCCCAAGAAAACACTTGTAGCTGGCTTGTACTCTGATAAATTCGCAAGCTTTATTTTTCCTAGTACTGCATCTTGGTGTGACCCTGACATCAGTGGTTGAGGTGGAGGCAGTGTAACACTACATGTCGATGATATCTTTGGCAGCTGGATATTTGAGGGCTCCAGCTTACTGGATGTTTCCTGCACTGGTGCAGCAGTAACCTCCCTGCCCATGTCTACTGGAGGCAAGATGTCAGTTATAAATTAGGAGAGACCACTCACCCTTGGGTTGAGAGGGCCTGGGAAGGAAATGTTTTTTAAAAATGCATTAAATTCCACAGAATTTATGGAGTACAATTCCTTGTATGGTCCAGAAAACCAGGTTGGATCCATTTTCATTCTGATGCCTTGCCGCTCCAGTCTAGCCATTATCTTGGAATTAGGTGAAAGTGAGGACTGCAGATGCTGGAGATTAGAGTCAAGAGTGTGGTGCTGGAAAAACACAGCAGGTCAGGCAGCATCCGAGGAGCTGGAGAATTGACGTTTCGGGCAAAAGCTCTTCATCAGGGCCTCCCACATTCCTGATGAAGAGCTTTTGCCTGAAACATCAATTCTCCGGCTCTTCGGATGCTGTCTGACCTGCTGTGTTTTTCCAGTACCACACTCTCAACATCGTCCATCTCATTCTCCTGTAAACTGGAGGATTTCCTGTTCAGCAGGGCTGTGGATGTGGAGAATGGGTATCCTTCTGTCTGTCTTTGCCCTTCCTCCTGGTTATGGATCTGCCTGTCCTGCAGGAGCAAGTGGAGGTTGTACAAATTGGCAAATGACAACCTGTCTATGCCTATTGCCAACACACATACTGGGCCATCACTCATTCAAGCTAAATTGGCAACATTGTGTCCTCGAGTGGCATGTGGCCCTGACCCACATTGACCCACCAAACCTAACTTCACAGTTGCACAAATAGACTGATGCCTATTGGAGCCATTTGCCCATTGAAAATGAAGGGGGTCATTGACCTTTTTCTGGCACTGGAATTGCTTAATCAGAGACCTAACGATACAGTCATTTCTCATGTTTGGCATTCATTGATGGCTACAAGGATCTTCGATGGACTCTATGATCATTAACATCTTCTTCAAGCTCTGTTTGAGCTGCATTAATCAGGCAGAAGTTTCTCCTGCTGCCATCACTCAGGAAGAGAGTCATTCTCCATTTCAATGCAAAGGGGGAATGATGAATCTTGGGGCTAGTCTATGGCTTGTGTCTGTTATCTCTAAAGTGTTGCAAAAGGAGTCTCTTAAAACCGACCCAACACAATAAAACAAAAATCTAAGGAGAAAATTCAGGGGGGAGCTGAGAGGATGAAGTGGGTGAATAGAAAAGAATGACTGAGATTTCTACCAAAAAGGAGATTGACCAGAAAGTTAGGACCTTAATGGAATGATAAATTATATAAGAAAGCTGTCACAAAAGTTAAAAATAGATTGCAATAGCTTCTGTAAGTATATAAAAGGGAAGAGAATAGCTAAAGTCATTGGAGTATGAGACTAAGGGAGTTAATAGTGGGGAACACAGAAATGGTGGTGTCACTAAATCAATACTTTGTTTTCATGGTGGAGAACAATGAAAACATTCTGATAGTATCAGGCAATGCAAAGGTTATAGGAAAACATGAACCTATCAACATTATCGTCACTGGGGAGAAAGTACTGAGCAAACTTTTGAGATTGAAGGTGGACAGGTCCTCGGGACCTGATGCCCTACATTTCTTAAAGGAAGTGGCAGCAGAGATAATGGATGCATTTGTTATCATCTTCCAAAAGTCTCTCTATATGGGCAAGGTTCCAGTGGTTTTGCAAAATGTCAATATGACACCTTTATTCAAAGTGGGAGGGAGACATAACGTAGGAAAATACAGACCAGTTAGTTTAATATGTATCACTGGAAAATTGTTAGCATCCATTATTAAGGTAATAATATCAGGCATTTGGAAGTCAAAATATAATTTATCTGAATTAGTATGGCTTTATGAAGGGTGAGTCATCTTTGACTAATTTGCTAGAACTGTTTGATGCTGTAGCAAGTAATATGAAAAATGGGGATCCTGCAGATGTAGTATATCTGGATTTCTAGATGACATTTAATAAAAGGTTTTTTACACAAGGTAAAATCACATGGGGTTAGGTACTTTAGTAGCTTGGAGGATTGGCTCACCAACAGAAAGCAGGGAGTTGGGATAATTTTTTTCTGGTTTCAAGCTGCATCTAAGTGATGCGCCATAGGATTCAGTCCCCAAATATTTCATATCTATATTAATGACTTTGATGCAAGGATAGAAATATACTATAGCTAAGTTTACAGATGACACTAAAATGGGTAGAAAAGTATGTTGCAAGGAAGAAATAAAAAATTTAATATGGACGTGGATAGTTGAGGTAAGTAGGCCGAATCTTGGCAAATGAAGTTTAATGTGGATAAATGTGAAGTTATCCATTTTGGTCAGAGGATTAGAAAGGCAACTTATTATCATAATGGACGGAAATTTCAAAGTCCTCCAGTGCAAGGGATTTGGGTGTCCCCATACGTAAATCTGCAGGTACCGCAGATAATAAGGAAGGAAAAAGGAATTTTGGTATTTATTGTTAACGGCATAGAGTATGAAAATAGAGAAGTGTTGCTATAACTGTACAAGGCTTAGTGAGAGAGCACCTGGAGTACGGTGTACTGTTTTGAACTCCTTACTTGAGGAGGGATGTGATTATGTTTCAGACCATTCAGAAGAGGCTCACCAGATTGATTCCAAAGAGGAGGGGTTTGTCTTAGGAAGAAAGATTGAGCAGTTTCTGCCTAGACTCTCGAGCATTTAGAAGAATGAAAGGAGATCTAATTGAGGTACATAAGATCCTAAAGGCGATTGACAAAGACACCATAGCATGTTTCTCATGTGGTGGGGAGAATCGAGAATGAGAGGTCATAGTTTTAGGATGAGGGGTAGCAGATTTAAAACAGAGATGAAGAGGAATTACTTCTCCCAAAGGATCGTGAATCTATGGAATTCATGACCTCAGAATGTGGTGGATTCTGGGATGTTGAGTAAATTTAAGGAGGAGACAGACAAACTTTTAATTAGTAATGGTTTGAAGAGTTACGGAGAGTGGACAGGAAAGTGGAGTTATGGACAAGATGAGATCAGCCATGATTATATTGAATGATGAAGCAGGCTCAAGGGGCTGAATTATCTAGTACTGCTCTGAGTTCTTATGTTCTTACAAAAGTAAGAGCTGGTTAACAAAAGTAAAAGAAAATGTGACCATATATTCTATAAATGATGTTGACAAGTAGCAAAAATATATGGTTGAGAATGAGAAGGGGCTCAGGAAGAATCCTTGAGAAATAACAAAACTGACAGTGTGGAAAACTGCTGTTTGTGATGCTTGACACTACCATTGATTAGGAAGCAAGCAAGGAGAGCATGGGGCAGATGCATTAGAGAGGAATGTTTTTACTGTCTTGACTAGGACTGTACACTTCACCTCGGATAATAATGAGCATCTGATGAAGGGTTTATGCTCGAAACATTTATTCTCCTGCTCCTCGGATACTGTCTGACCTGCTGTGCTTTTCCAACACCACACTCTCGTCTCTGATCTCCAGCATCTGCAGCCCTCACTTTTTCGTCGTAATGAGCATCTGCAAACATGCGGAAACTGGTTTGTTAAAGATGAGGTTTAATCATCCTTGAAACTGTGCACGCCTCACTGCTTTTTCAGTGGGCTTGCTGGTCTGCCATAGAATGCCCAATTTTTCACTTCAATCTGACCACAGGAGATGGAAGCTTACTGACAGTGTGGTTGCCTGTTCTACTCAACATTATACTTCCCTTTGCACTCACTTTAATTACCTTCATTTATTACTGACAACAGCTAATCATCATAAGCAGAACTACTGATCAGATCCCAACTCTAATAGATAAAGAAAAACTGCAGATGTAAATTGAGTGGCTGTCTGGCAAAGTCTTGTGTGAAGCCAATGGAATGCCACACCTGTAATCCATCAGGAAAACTTCAAATAGGAAATAAACTTAACAAGAAAAGATAATGAGGGGGCTGGCTATTCCCTTCTCAGTGGAAGGTCACCTTTAACCAATACACTTGTTTTACCTTCTAGGAATGGACATAAAAACTGATAGTAACCCTGTGTGTATGATTCGCTGGATGCCCTAGTGTGTAAACTAGAATACTGTGAGAGCCACAGCTGTGAGAACAATCATTAAACACCCCCTACAAACACCCCTGCACTGCAAGTAAACCACGCAAGCATCTCACTCTGAGTGCTGCCAGATGGTTCAAAATGAAGTAGGAAAAATGAATTCCAATCTAACTACAAAACCAAGAGTCTCAAGATCAACTGCTCAACTGTTAATGTTAACACTATCAAGACCATCTGATCTCAGCTATATTATCTTCCTATCTGAACAGTTCAGAGAAAGACCCTTCCTTCATATTTTCATCATTTTGGATTCACATCTTATTTCTTCTCTGTGTGCATGTGTGTAGTATTACTATTACTTCCTGTGTTTTGTAATTAATAAACTCTCTATTCTCCTTGGAATCCAAGAAAGCCTGGATAAATTGGCTCCTTTTAAGACATGAGTTCATTTGGATCTGGAGGCAAGGTATCTGCAAGGGAAGGGATCCTTTTTAAGTTAAGCGTTTTGCAAGCAGCCAAGAATGCAGATAAATAATCAAGAGGATTTAGTTCATTTCTCCTCAAGCAGAAGCTTAATGATTTGGGTTATCACATCTGAAATCATAACACATCGAGGAACCTCACCCAAGGTCTGGTCATAACTCCAACAATGGCATCTAGCTAATTCCTAAGGTATGTCCTCTATTCAAAAAGCAGAACAAAACTAGAAGGTGCAATTGACAGTGATATCAAATGGCAATTGCTCTGAATGACATGCTCAGTGATGCTCAGTTTAGGTTCTATCAAGACCTCTCAGCTCCTGATCCCATTAAACCCTTGGTCCAAATACAGACAAAAGAGTTGAACTCCAGAGGTGCGGTGAAGGTGATTACCATTGTTATTCAGGTTATATTTGGTGAAGTTTAGCATCAAGCAGCCTTTGCAAATTGTAGTCGATGGGGATCGGGGAGAATTCCCATATTGTTAGAGTCATACCTAGCACAAAGGGAGATTGTTGTGGTTATTGGAGATCTCAGTCCCAGGATATCATTGCAGGAATTCTTCAGGGTAGTCCTGAGGCCTTAGAATCTTCACCTGCTTCATTGATGATCTTCTCTCCATCAGAAGACCAGAAGTGGTGACATTTACTTATGGTTGCACAATGTTCAGCATACTTTTCAATACTTCAGAGACTATCTGTGTCCATATGCAGCAAGATCTATAAAACAATAAGGCTCGTACTGATTAGTGGCAAGTAGCATTTGCACCTTGCAAGTGCCAGGTAATAACCATATCTAAGAAGAACAAATCTAAGCATCACTCATTGACAGTCAATGGCATTAGTGCTGTGAATATTCCACTATCACCATTGACCAGAAATTGAACTGGACAGAGCCAACAAACAGTCTTGTTGCAAGAACAAGATTTTTGCAACCTCCTATCTCCCAAATGCTTGTTTACCATCTACAAGGCACAACTCAGGGGTGTGATGATAACACTCCACTTGCCTGGCTGAATGCAGCTGCGACAACACTCAAGAGCTCTACACCATCTAACAGAAAGCAACCCATTTGATTGACACCTTCTTCACTATCTTCCATATTCACTCCCTTCATCACTGATAAACAATGGCAGCATAGTGTTCAATCTATAAGATATAATGCAGTAACTCACCAAGACTCCTTCAACAGCACATTTCAAACTGTGACCTCAGTTATTTAGAAGGACAATGGCAGCAGACGTTTGGAAAGATCACCACCCACCGGGGCGCCTCCAAGCTGTTTCCTCACTGTTGCAATGTTAAAATCCTGGAAGTCCTTTGCTAAAACCACGGTGGGTGCATGTACATCTCAAGGACTGCAGCAGTTCAAGAAGGCAACTTCTTCTGGCCCAGCCAGCCACATCCACATCCCATGAGTGAATTAAAAAAAAACATTCAACACACATCTCTCTATCCAATCAAAGTATATTTTTGTAAATGCAGCCAGAGTTGATCTATTTGGAGAGCAGGAATGCAATGCTGAGAACAATTTTATTGATGCTTTTAATTTCTTCTGACATATGCTTTCTACTGTGCTTGATGCCTCTACTTCCCCACTCTCATGGATTCAGGTGCCTGAAGATCATTAGAAAACAATATAAATACCTTCACAGATTCCTTGCCCCAGCAACCAAAAATGGGAAGGGTGGAGCTTTCAATTATCTGCCTTCATAGTAAACAAAGCTGCAAGCTTCCTGTATAAATCATTTTGTCTTGGGCCAATAGCATGTTTCAGAAATACCTTCTGTCATTAATTCATTGAAATGTGTCATCTAATTTTATAACTTCTGCTTCATACGTTCGAAATAATCATCCTTTAGAGTGTTGAAATCTTGGAGCTTTGTTGTTATGGACCAGGCCAGACCACTCAAAACATTCTAAAACAGGCATCCCAGATCATAACTTTGCAATATGTTTCGTTAAGTGTATAGTGAAAATTACCGGAGTAAGTTAATGAGGTTGACTACCAGGTTTTAAAACAGACAAAAATTTATTCACAAAATTACACAATGAAACACAAAGAAGAGAATAAAGAACCCCTACAGAACTCAGTCTCTCCAAACTAGACTTAATTATGTGTTTCCATATATACACAACAGTCCCAATAAGCAAACTCCCTTA
The DNA here is from genome assembly GCF_004010195.1 of Chiloscyllium plagiosum. Taxonomy (NCBI): domain Eukaryota; kingdom Metazoa; phylum Chordata; class Chondrichthyes; order Orectolobiformes; family Hemiscylliidae; genus Chiloscyllium; species Chiloscyllium plagiosum. The sequence goes on along the minus strand of NC_057710.1, from coordinate 111,956,708 downwards.
AAACACAGTAAGAAAAATGGAACAGACGCTTGCAGGTTGAAGTTAGAAAAGCCGAAAGAGAGAGAGTCTGTTCACACAGTCCACTGCTGAACTCCCAACTAGTTCTGGACTGAACTGCTCAGATGGAGAGCTGACCACTCCCCTTCCATTATATGGGCCACTTCTAAAACATGACCACTTTGGCCTGAAGTCTCATCTGTTTACCTATAAACAAAGGCCCTCTCAATACCTTTTAATCTCTGTACCCAATTAGTCTAATAGGAGCCCAGCCCATTTATGTTTTTGAGAAAAGGAACAGCTTTTAGAAAAAAGGAACCAGTTTTGTGACATTGCTCAGAGCAGCAAGAAATAATTCCATTTTCTGGTGGACTGATGGTGGATACATACTGATGGTGGATTCAAGTGCAGCAATAAATTGTGGCTCCCCAAATGTCCACTGTCATACCAATTAGTACCCAGCTCTTCACAAATAATGTGACAATATAAGAGATATATCTTTACTTTTCAAAGATGCACAGCAATTATAATGCTATTATTTGTATTGTTAATAGAGCTCAAGAAAAGTAATACACATAAAGCCATGTACTGTGCTGATGGGCTGTGACAGTAGGAAATATACATCTGCTTGCCCACCATAATCTCAGCAAAGAGTTATGGAAACTATATACAAACCATGTATATCGTGTTCCTCCAGAAATTACGGCGTCTATGGTGGTAGAGAAAACCTCCATGGAAATTAACTTCTTTTTTATTGCTGTTACCTTAGTGACTGCAGAATTAAGATCTTAGCTGATTTCACTGTGTGTACAGACCCCAGTAAAAAAAAACTAACAACAATTCACTCAATTTCAGTATCAAATAAGCTGGTTGGTTATTGATTTATTATTAATAACGAAATGGGCAAAATCGTCAAGCTCGGTCTTTATAACGTTGGTCAAAGCTGAACCTTACTTCTTTCTTGACTGAGTACTTTGGAGGGAGTTGCATCTCTAGGCCCAGGGAGATTTCTTGCCGTACTTTACCAACGCACCTCATTAATTTTCTACTCCCCCTATATGGTGTACTTCATGTCTGATTTTATCCCCATCTTATCATGAACCATTCCCAATACAAGTTGCCACTGAGTGGACATCTGCTAAAAGACGATCATCCCTTCCACCCTTGCCATCTTTAAAATGCTATTTTTGCACCCGGACATGCACTGGCAATCCAACATTGCTCCTCACCCAGGAGCATAATGGCACAACATAATGGCAACAAAGCCACGCTGCCAATGGCACAAAGCCGGCATACTTGATATTCGCCTCCAACCTCATTCTCTCACACTTGTCGTCATTTAGCCACCAGACCACACCACATCCTTTCCCAGCCCTCAGACACATCCCATCCAAATATCCTCTGTGACCCTGCTCCTCTTCCCCAATGTAAGACCCACACCTTGACAGAGCCCAGAAGGGAAACACTAGAGCAAAGCACGCATTTGGACAATTCTGAACAGGAGTTTTCATTGACATCCAGCTAAAGGTAAAACAAAGGAAATGAATACAAGCTGCAGTTCACTCCCACAAAGTGAATCAAATGCGGGAATCTTGACTTTAATAGTACATGTTACTTTTCTGCATTGATTGGCACCGCCTGTCAAATCAGAATCCAACTACCTTGTAGCTAAGCTCTGTCATCTACAAGGAAAGCTGCCTCCAGCTCAGTGTTCCCATCCTTCTCCTCAGACAATTGTTTCCATTCTTACAGTTCCTTAACATTTATCACACTGCCTGATTATCTTCTCCAATGTGCAGATCACAGCCCACCAGGATGGTGCAGCTCCCTCAGTCCAGGCTATATTGAAGGCCCTACTCAGGCTGCTCCAATTGGCAAAAGCACAACTTCAGTATACCTATCATCTGGTCATAACACATGCACCAACCCGGTGAAGGTGCCATGCCACCTGAATGACAATCCAATAGGGAGTGCCCACAGTGCTCCAAACCTTTTCCCATCCCAGAACCACATCAACCATTTCACTTCCTGCTACATTGATTTGTGATCTGACACACGATGCAGTGATGTAACCCTCATGGCACAGCACCCTTGGAAGCTCCGCAAGTGATGGGGCACTTTAGACCAGCATTCACCTCCTTGTAAGTTACTGCTGATAATTTCTGCATCTCCGAGGTGACAAGGTTAGTTTAGATAGTAATAATGGCATGGTACATTCCGCCTTTAACCAACATTTGATGGATAAGAATATTCACTCTGCATGCATCGCATATTTGCAAACAAAATTTTTGCAAATGAAATGTAGATGGCGTTTGCAAACTATGTTTCATGTATTTGCCTACTTAATGTCCCAATGTCTAGCAGCTATGTGTTTTTGTCTATCAAAGTGACATGAGTCCACCCAACCCAGGCTATCATCCCAGCCATTTTCCACCTGCATTGCCCATGCAGGGAAAAGCAGGGAATGCAGCTCACAGTGGACACTGTCAGCTGCAACAAACCCCCTCAACCCCCAACACTACCACCCCCACATCCCCCTTGATTTACACTGACGTCCCAGTTCCACAAATCTCTTTCACTGATGATGCTCCTCTATGTTCCCCCTGTGGAAGCCATAGTGATGGTCACTGCTCATAACATCTCCTCGAATAGCCTCATATACCCTCGGATGTTGTTCTTCATATCCCACACACACCTTGAGAATCGCCCGAGTTACCATTAATCTTCACAACCTCAGAAATGCCTCTGCATTGCCCCCCCGCCTTCAAACCTTTCCTCCTACACTCCTTTCAATAGGGTCCCTCACGCTGCCCCAATGTCCTTTTTTTGCACCCTCTTATCAACTGGTGAATGGACACCCAGGATTGTATTCACTCCAGATCTTTGACTGATTTTGATTGCCATGACTGACCAGAGCTGTGGCTGCTGTCTTTGTAGCTCCCCCCACTGTCAATGTGCCACTCTCTTGATTGTTGGTGATGGCTGTCTGTGATGGAACATAACCTGCTCCTTGGACTGCAGCCAGACAGATCTCTTGATACTGATGACTAAATGTGGCCAAGCCCTTAGACTGTGTATAGACTCTGACCCTAACAAACAAGACTAGAACCCCCAGACTGATGGTGCCTCCCCTTTGGCTGGACTGAGGATGAGCCCCCACACACTTTCCAACATAACTGTTCAGTTTAATACATTTGCAGTGTGCTTGCTGCACAGACATACCGTTGGTGTTAGATTAATGTCTTGGTATGCTGTACAGCAAGACATCCCCCTCAGATGGCTACAGACAAGCATGATAGACAGCATGACCATGTGCCTATGCAAAAGAGCACATCAATTCAGCAGTACTGAGAGCCTTTGGCTTCGGCTGAAGACCAGTGCACTAAAAGCCATGGAATGGTGCTACGTGACAAAGTGCTAAGACGGGAAGCAAGCAGCCCTGAGATACTGCCTGCTTCAGTCTCTGAGCTAGGTGCCTGTCTCTGCTGCAGCCTTTCAACGCTAGTTGTTATTGCACTCTGCATTGCAGGTCTGTGCTTCCTCAGTGATCTACAAGTGGATCAGAGAGGTATGCTGTGATTGTGAGGTTTTGAGTTGATAAAGTGTGGAGCTGGAAAAAATACAGCAGGTCAGACAGCATCCAAGGAGCAGGAGAGTCAACATTTCAGGCAGCACCTTTCATCAGGACTGTGAGGTTTTGGCAAATGCCAGATGCCAATGGATGATGCCCATGGTTGCTCTCTGTGCTGGTCGGTCTTTGCAGCCAGTAGTCAACTGAACACACAGGGTAGAGGCCCTGGTTACCATGTCAAGTTTCTTGATGTCTAGCTTGTCAGCAGGTTGTGTAAGATAGAAAGTTGAATATTAGTTCAGTAAGTTGGGCCATTAATAAGGTGTTTAATAAAGTCTTACCCCTACCGTCTTAGTTGGCAACTCACCACTGCCAAGTGAGAAATTTGCCACACTGTTCTGTAAAGTATAAAGTTGCAGTGAAATGCTCCAGATGTTGAGATAGGCCTTATTTCTTGACTGAATCTGCCACAAATCTTGCTGTAACTCACATTGCTCCAACCCCTATAAGGTTCCACCCGGAGAGCCATGAAGTGAAAAGGTAATTTCAATTATCTAGTTGCTATAAACAGACACTGCATGGAGTCTTAGAGGTGTACAGCATGGAAACAGAACCTTTGGTCCAACTTGTCCATGCTGAACAGATATCCCAACGTAATCTAATCCCATTTGCCAGCACTTGGTTCATATCCCTCTAAACTCTCCCTATTCATATACCCACCCAGGTGCCTTTTAAATGTTGAAATTGTACTAGCCTCCAGCACTTTCTCTGGCAGCTTATTCCACAAATACACCACCCTCTGTGTGAAAACGTTGTCCCAAGGTCCCTTTTATAGCTTTCTCCTCTCACCCTAAATCTATGACCATTAGTTCTGGACTCCCCCACCCCAGGGAAAAGACATTGTCTATTTACCCTATCCATAACCTTCATGCTTTTATAAACCTCTATAAGGTCACCCCTTAGCCTCCGACGCTCCAGGGAAAACAGCACCAGCCTATTCAGCCTCTCCCTATAGCTTAAACGCTCCAACCCTGACAATATTCTTGTAAATCTTTTCTGAACCCTTTCAAGTTTCACAATATCCTTACGAAGGAGACCAGAATTGCAAGCAATATTCCAAGAGTGGCCTATCCAATGTCCTCTACTACTGCAAGATGACCTCCCAACTCTTATACTCAATGCTCTGACCAATAAAGGAAAGCATACCAAATGCCTTCTTCACTATCCTAGCTACCTGCAACTCTATTTTCAAGGAACTGAGAACCTGCACTCTTTGTTCAGCAAGACTCCCCAGGCCCTTACCGTAAAGTGTATAAGTCCTGCTCTGATTTGCTTTTCCAAAAAAAGCACCTCACATTTAACTAAATTAAACTGCATCTGCCACTCCTCCACCCATTGGCCCATCTGGTCAAGATCTCATTGCACTCTGAGGTAACCTCCTTCACCAGAATTGACTTACCAAAACACTGGTAAAATCCCAGATTCAGATGTAACAGTTAAAGTAATGGATCAAGACAAATTCTAAGTCAAGTACTCTGATCAAAATCACACACAACTTCCAGAAAATATATTGTTTTCTCATTAGATACACAGGAATAGAATGTATAGTAGAAAGAGAAAGCTGAACAAATGGTGTTTAACTTCTTTCTCAAAGCAGTATTATTAGCAGCAAAAAATAGTTAGCAAGTTCAAATTGTGCAAATTTACATTTCTGACGAAATTTATACGAGGCAATATAGTCTCAGTGAGTGTTCCAAAACAATATTATAAGTTGCCAAAGAACATCTTATCTAACCAACTTAATTACATCTTTTGAAAATATTGAATGAATCTGCATGTCATAAAATGTGGAAGGATTACGTGTGGAATACTGAATAATTGCTTTGGCAGTTCATGTAATACATCACAGTTTTAAAGCTCCAACTTAGCGATGGCCTGCAAAGCAGGGTGAAACATGGAGCAGTGTATTGGAACATGAGGTGTTTAACACTTGTGCATGTTGTCTTACTTTATCAGTGATCTTCAAACTAAGTAATTAGCTGGAAAATGGACCGATTAGCTAGCTTTTCTTGCAGCAACAATAAGCTTGAGCATTTGGGCCAATCTTCCTCAAATATACTGAAAAGTTCACACTGAGGCAAGTTTGCTTGCAGATTTTGAGATGCATGCTTAAATGGCAAACTCACCCCCATCAACCAACCACCAAGCACAGAGCTGCAGAAATGGATTTGATTAAAACCTGTTTTAAGCAAATATCTTTGCTGATTTATTCTTTGCTGGTTTTATACTGCATTCTTGAGTCTTTAATCATCTCTTGAGGTCAGCCTTATTCTAATGCCCTTCTCCCACTTCCATGCCCTCTGCTTGGTGTTTGTGCTTTTAAACATGAATAGCTGATTCAGCTAACGTCTGGCTTAAATTAAGCCACCCACAAGATAATCTTTAAAACAGATTAATGAAAACAATTGTGGCGTTGCAGTTTTTAAATCAACAGAAGTTATTTTTAATTGTGAAGAATCACGTAGATTGTTCGTATTGTTTGGTTGATGGTTGCTTTTAAAATAGGATGGAAAATGTTTTAATAGTGTTGCACAAATGTTGCAACCTGTGTCCAGAAGCAAATTTCAGAAGGAAGTCATGTGCGAATGCAACAAAACCATTTTCCCATCCAGAAATATTATTAAAAGTGTTGGTATTTAATTTATTGAAGCTATAACAATTAAAATAGCACACTCCAGCACAAACCAACTTCACTCTATTCTCTGAACATGACTAAAAAATGTGTAAAGTTTCTACTCAGTTTGTTTCACGTATTCTAATCTAAGGGAAAGTTGAAACCTTGTAACATTTCTCTCTCTTCCCATTTTGAACCCTTTGTGCATTAACATTAATTTGATGTAAATGCTGAATGGTCGTATGAAAGATAATTTTCCTTCAATGTGTTGTGGCATGAAAAAGAATTAAAACAAACACGTGTTCACTATTTTATATTGCGGCAGCTGAGACTATGACATTTGTCTGTCAAGACCCATGGGTTCTCCCCCTCCAATTAGCATTGATGAAATCTTGAAGTCCGAGATGGACACGGCAAACGTTGCAGCCTCGACGCCTTTACCACTGGATGTATTTTAATCTGTTACATGAATCAGTTAAAAAGATATTAAATAAGAATGTGGATTTTATTTGATTCAAGAAAGAAGTGGCCCATTGATTTATTTATTGCCTTGTCACTTGTACATCATTAAGTCATCATCACTGAAGAAATAGAATTACATCCCACCAAAAGACAACAAGCTTACTGCATGTCTAAGGCCTTGAAACATCATGACATTTTCAAATTTGATTAGAATGGAATGGATTTTCTGCAACATCTTCTCATGATGAAATAATAAAGCGCTTGTAATTTGAGAATCAGTTTTAATATAGACATAGGTCTGCCCAACCTCATCCTCTAGTTGCCACAGAGATTGGATATTTCTATCCCGGTGCTCAGAGTAAATGGGCATGATGGAATACTTAAGCCAATCCTTCCAGAGGAGTACAGACAGATCTTCCTCCTGTGGTCAAGTGACCATAAGCCCAAAGCTGGACATTCTAAACTGAGACAGAGCCAGAGGAGTTGGACCTGATAGAAAACATTAGCCAAACAAAATTGAACAGCAGGCAGCAGCTATCAACTACAGAGAACAGTAGATATCAACATCAAATAGGTCAAAAAGTTTAATGGGAAGCCAGCTATAACCAACCCGAGGGTTGTATGTTAGAAAGGTATAGATCAGATATTCTGGAACTTGATTTCCAGCCAGTGCCTGAGAATATGCACTTTACACCTTTCTGGCATAGCAAGAGGGGTGTTGACACGACCCCATTGGATGTTTTGAACCAGCTGACAACCTCATTGGCCAAAGGACACAGAACATTCTGGAAGGTCGCATTACAGGGAGTGGGGGGGGGGGGGGGAGGAGGTGTTGCGGTATAAAGCGCATAAGCACGTGGAGGTCACCCTCTCAATGAAGACTCATAGCAAGACTCGTGACAGAAGACCATAAGGCAATCCAAGAAGACAGATGAGAAGATCCACCCTGACTGTCCACCTCCTTGGAAGAGAGACAACCTTACATCAGAAAGGAAGGAGATTCCAATGGCCCAGCTCAGACACATGGATCATTGTGGGTAATATCCTTTCTCAGATGGATGGAGCTCGATAAAGAGTAAGAATTGTGGGAATATGGGAAATTCTGTCATAGCACTTTTAATAAAGAATATTTGATTACTAAAATTGAGTTGAACCACAACCTAAATTCTGTGTCCCTTCATCTGCCTCACCAATAAGAGCACTTGGCTAAAGTGTTTTAAGACATAAACTGGTCAAAATGTCTGAAAGCACACACAAGACTGTGTAAAAGCCCTAATACTCCCACAATTTTCAAAAAGAAGATGAAGTAAAAATAAAGCTGGAATGAAAGTTACAATTAACTGCACTGGGTCACACAGTCAGGGTAGAGACTGGTTACCCAGATGAGCTCACTGCCATACATTTAATTTGTCTCTGTTGATGTGTCAGTTTAAACGTATTCAATAAAAAATGAATATGGCCAGAGGGGAAGGGTAGTAACAGGTAAAATAATTAGTACTCTCCCCTTCACAATTCATCTTGGTTACTAGAGGAGTATCTTTAGTCTTGGCGACTGATCTCCAGGAGCATGAACTGGGAAATTCTCCACACGAGCCCTCAAACTAAATGTCATCAAGGGTTGGTTAGAGATGTAAGAGATAAACCTTCAGGGAATCAATCAATTCTTGCAATAGCAACTCGTGTATTCATGATTGACAGTACTTTGAACAGATATTCATAAAGTCACAGCCCTTTTGAACTAAGCATTTAGCTTTCTCTTTGGACAAGGTGCATGTCACAGATAAAAGCTGAGTGAAGTCCTGTTATTCAGATTTACTAAAACATACCCAACTATCACATGCTTTTCTGTGAATGCTGTTTATAAAACCCTGACCATACATTTAATTATACACTAAACAAGCTTATACAAATATTAAGTTAACCAACAATGCAAATATTGTTACTCTTCTTAATAAATATGCTTTCAAAATAATCAATGTTGCCATCTCATGCCAAAACAAAATACAGAGAAGTTAATAATATGATACAATAAAATGCAAAAGGTTGGCATGAATGATCAGCAGCTGGTCCTTTTGTCAAGTGGTTTGGAAGACAGGATGGGTTGAAAGTAGGAAACTTGCAAACTCCTGGGGCTGAAAATCTGCACTCGTTTTAATGAGGCAGGGACATATTGTTGAGCCAAAATTGTAAGAGTCAGGTTCTTAGTTCAGCCAAAGATCTTGGTTCCCATAAAAATTGTCTATTTCCTTACCTACATTTTAAAAGTATACATTTATAATTGAAATCCATGGCATTAGAACCTAGACCCTAGAACAGCCCAGCACAGGAACACGCCCTTCAGCCCATGATAGCTGTACCGATTATGATGTTATTATAAACCATTTCCATTTGCCTGTTCAGGGACCGTATCCCTCTATTCCCTACCTGTTCAGTGTTTGACTAAATGCCTCATACATGTTGCTATCATATTTGCCACCTCCACTGACGGCATGTTCAAGGAACCGGCTACATGTAAAAAACTTGCCTTGCACATCTCCTTTAAACTTACCCCCTCTCACCTTAAACCTATACTCCCTAGTATTTGATATTTCCACCCTGGGAAAAAGACTCTGACTATTCACCCTATCCATGCCTCCAATAATTTTACATAAATCTATCAGCATGCCACGCAGCCTCTAAAACTCTAGCGAAAACAATCCAAGTTTGTCCAACCTCTCCTTATAGCTCATATACTCAAATCCAGGTAACATCCTGGTAAACTTCTTTTGCGCCCTCTCAAAGCCTTCACGTTCTTCCTGTAGTGTGGCGAACAGGACTGAACACAATATTCCAGAACTGGCCTGACCAAAGTCTTATACAGTTGCACCATGACTCGCCAACTTTTATACTCACTGCCTTAACCAATGAAGTTAAAAATCACACAATACCAGATTATAGTGCAACAGGTTTATTTGGAAGCATTAGCTTTCGAAGCGCTGCTTCTTCATCAGGTGGTTGTGAAGCAGGGAGCATAAGACACAGAATTGATAGCAAAAATATCATCTTTGTGTCATCTCAGCGTCAGTGACATTGTAATCTTTTGCTATAATGTCTGTGTCTCATGATCCTATTTCCTAACCACTTGATAAAGGAGCAGCGCTCCAAAAGCTAGTCTTTCCAAATAAACCTGTTAGACTATAACCTGGTGTTGTGTGATTTGTAACTTTGCACACCTCAGTACAACACTGACATCTCCATTTATTATATGTGGAGAGATTATAGAAGTAGAATGTCATGTTGGAGCTGTACCAAACTTTGGTAAGATCACAGTTGAAATATTGTATGCAGTTCTGGTCACAACACGATAGGAAAGATGTGATTGCATTGTAGGAGAGCAAATGAGATTCATCAGGAAATTGTCTGGAATGGAGCATTTCAGCTATGAAGAGAGGCTGGATAATTTCTTTTCTTGCAACAGGGAAGGCTGAGAGGGGACATGTCTTCTTAACTATCCTATTAAACCTTCTAACTGCCTTCAAGGGTGTGTGAACAAGCATCTCGATCTCTCTATTCCACTGAGCTTGCTAGTTTCCTGCCATCCATTTCCTACCTTGTTTTGTTACTTCTTTCAAAGTGTATCACCTCACACTTATCATGGTTAAATTCCATCTGCCACTGACCTGCCCATCTGACTAATCTATCTATATTCTCCTGTAAGCTAAGGCCTGCATCCTCACTGTCAACTACCTATCCAAGCTTCATGTTATTGCAAACTTTCACATCACTTCCCCCAAATGTTCGTCCATATCACTTTGAGTGTTCTTAAGAGAGCTATAGGGGTATGGGACCATGACAGAGCCATAGGGGCATAGATTCTTGAGAGAGCATTAGAGGTCTGGGTCCTTGAGGGAGCTACCAAGGTCTTTGTCATTCAGTGGACAGTAGAGCTTTGGGTTGTAGAGGGGAGTGCAATGAGTTTGAGTTATTAAGAGAACTATACAATGTCTGTATCGTTCAGAGGACTAATAGAGGATCTGAATCATTGACAGGAGGATTTATGTTTCATTGGGAAGACAGTAGGATTTCTGAGTCATTGAGGGGCGAATAGGTTTTTCAGAATTATTGTGGGAACTACTGCATTTTATGTATAATTAACTATGGTGTTTCTGAGCCGTTGAGAAGAGTGCAGGGATGGTTTCACAGCTTTAGGCGGTGAGGATAAGATTTTACAACTCTTTAATCCAACTCCTTAATAGACCAACCCTGTCTTTCATATTGTGGCTGCTTGCTGTGCCGTTCACAACTTTGCTATTGTGAAAACAAAACTAAGAATTAAATAGCTGAATGTGGATGCTGTGGAAGCTGGAACTGATAACCAGAGGATCAATGCTTGAAGGATTCCGTGTGTCAGCTGCTAGGAACATTCCTAGAGAGACCATTTTCTTCAGACTAAAATAGCCTTAGCAAAATTCCATTACAACATCTCCCCAGACCTCTGTCAACTTCAATCATTCAACACATCAATATCTGTTTTTTTTTGGCTCCCATTAACAAACTTGCATGCCACCTCTATCAGACCTTGTGCAACTTCATAATTTTTCAAACAACAAAACCAATTCAAAATGAAATATCATACTTACTTTATAAAACATGCTCAAATGAACATTTAATCCCTATGCTTTCTCTAAATCCCTACTCATGTTTTTCTAAGGTTTCTGGTTGCCACTGCCCTTTATTGTTAGAGTTGATTAACTGATCCTCTGTCACAAGAAGTGACTGAGGGGACCCTCGTCTGACAGTTCAGACTTGGGAAGAATGTGTTGTTAGTTGTATTTCCTGACTCTGCATTCAACTGCTTTGGAGGCCTGACCTCTGAGTGGTTTGCCAATTTAAAACATCAGTTTAACAAATGGACAGTGCAGAGTGCCAGAGGACAAGTGGTAAAATGTTAACCATCATCCTTGTTACCAATATCATCGCAGGACAGCTGAAGACTTTCATTCACTTCACCTTAACACTGTCACTGTCTCTGTCACCATCACTGTCACTCTCTTTCTCAGTTCCTTCATGCTGCATTGAAACCCAAATCAGTCAAATGATTACATGAGACTTTGTTTGTGGGGAATAGTCAATGTTTGTCCCATGGCCTTAGTTTTGATTTCTGCATCCATTTGATTTGGAAAACTTTTATATAATAATAGAGTGAAAACTGACGAAAGTTGAAAATCACATTCTATTTGAACAATGAATTCCTCACACAATACAGCATCAATAAGGCATCATCAAAGTCTGCTCAGCAAAAACCATCAATGGACAATCTTAAATAGACAATAATAGATTAGGTGAAGTTTGAGAGTATCAATGCTAGTTGATATTGTGAAACATCCACTCATTTAATTATCAACGGAGTGCATTGGATTACTTTGGAAACTCAAACAACATTTTTAAAAAAGTGCTGGGGCCTCTGCTGTCAAGAGACCAGGCATGACTTGACAGGTTTGAACAAATCTGATCTGAGTGTCAGCCCAATTGTGTTCAAGATATGTTATACATCTAAGCGTTTGGGTTGGAGATATCAGCATTCAGGAGTATTAAATAAGGAATTCTAGAAGTCTAAAGAATAATGCCACAATGTCTTAGATTATAAATGGATATATCCAGCTCTATCTACCTCTCTAGAGAGAGAACAAATGATTTAGACATATGGCTTTGCAGATCAAAGTTTAGTGGGTTTTATTTTGAATTTTCTGAAATTTGTTGGATATTTAAGAAACTAATACTTATAAAAAGAAATTGAATATCTAAAATACAATGAATTAAATAAAAATAGCTGATAAAATACAACTCAGAAAAATGAATAAGTAAGAATTCTTGCTAATAAATTTGTTCTGATGTCATTGTGCTAATATCCAGGATTATTGATTATTTGACTCAAAGTTATGAGGACCTGCCTTTCATCTGAGCTCCATGTTGTAAAATGACAGTAAAATGAATCAATAGAGGTATCATTCCATGACAGAGGCATTCACACACAGTATTCTGTCAGCTTTAATGATTTCTAAGTCTTTAAGCAATTAATATTTTCCATTGAGCATTGTTGTTTCTCCAAAAGTCAGTTTTCTTCATAATATAAAATGTATGCAGTAATGTGAATATTATTTCAAGTATTCTAAAAGAGACGTAATATCAAAGCTTTTCATGTTGCACTCATCAGGCCAGAATTACAAGAATGCCAAAATCACAAAGGTACATTATTAGAAGAGGATGTGATTGGTTCCAAAGTGGGATTGATTTGTTGAGGTATTGTCACGATGAATATATCAGGGAACTGTTAGTTCCTATTTTGTACTGGTCAAATTCAAACTAGGCAAGTCAAAACCAATTGGTCAAGACATTTCATAGGCTTGGCTATGCCTCAAGCTTTTGTTGAATTGAAATGGCTGCAAAGCAAGGGTTTTTTTTTATTTGCAAAGCACAGGGACCTATATGTGAATATATGTAGCTTCTAACATTCCTTAATGAGCCACACTTTGATTAATAATCTTAAATTGTTCTTAGTATATTTTAGCACAAACAAGGTGCTTGACAAAGTGTTGCCAATCATGGAATTACATCTAATTTTGGATATTATGTTCTGAATTTTGGAAGCACCAGCTGTTTGAGTACTTCCTCTGTTCTAAACAGTCAAAGCTATGTGTTTTTTGAGAGAATGTACCAGACTTTGGGGCTTACAACCTACCTATCTGACATCACACCAGCATAAATTCATGTACCACATGACTCCTTTGTATGATCAGTAGGACACCTTTTTGGCTTGATGCCAGTATTCTGTTTGGTGAGAATACCACTTGTGTTGTTACTGCACAGCTAGCTTCACCTGTGGCCTGGTTATTTGTGCCATCTTAACTGGAAATAGACTGGACATAATTTAGGAAAGCAAGTAGTGGCCTTAGGCTCATTCATGAACTTACAGGATATATAATAAGCAATAATCTGACTAGTACAACCATTACAATGTAGGTTGGCTTTTATGAGCTCTGTTTCAACATCAGAATGTCACGGTCAGTGAATGGCTTAACCCTTTTTATGAGCTTTCTGATAAGACAAATTATTTCACTTGGAAAATGGCTGATGTTTACATACAACTCATTTAATTATTATCCACACAATAAACTGTGCACCAAGCAAGGCTAAAACTAAGGGCAAGTACTAGAATCCATTCTGACAAGCAAATTTGGAAAGTTCTACACTGATTAGAGAGAGAACACGTGATCTGTGAAAAGTATCTTCAAAAAATCTTGACATATAAATATTTTTAAAGATTCAGTAACATTACTTGCATCTTATATGCTCTGGGTATCTTATTCCCCAAATTCCAGCAATATGAAAGTGGAATGCAAGAAGTACGATAATAAAACCCTCTGTTATATAGATTGACTAGTTATTTTTAATCAACCTGCTTTAATATGCTATGATACACATCTGAGATAGATGAGACTTAAACCCAGGCCTCCTGGCTCAGAGAAAAGGATACTACCACTGACAAGAGCTCCTTATATATAAATGAACTGTTGTACTCATTGAACATGTTTCTAATTTGGGTTTCTTAAATTTTTTGAAGGGTGGACCTGCCGAGCACTTTAGTGAGATGAGATCAGATGTGAATCATTAAACTGCTTAATCGACAAAACTACAGTTAGAGCAATTCACAGCTTACTTCAATTGAACTTCAGTTAACAATAAAATATGTCACCTTATTTTTTATTAACATCCAAGTTTTATCTACATTTTGTCAGCTTCATCACTGCATAAGACTGAAAATTATTCTGGACATTTTCAGCTCTTAAATTGATGTAACCTGCCATTCTCAGAACTTTGACCAAGTTGACCTTTGTTTTATTAGGACCACTCAGGAGACATTGATATAAAATCAGGAGTAGGAGTAGGGGACTCAGTCCTTCTACCCTGCTTCACCATTCCATATGACCATGGCTTATCCTCTGTAATCCTCTCGAAATTTAGTTTTTTTCTTCTTTTTTAATTTTTGTACTTAAGCTATTTTAGCACCTAAGATTTGTAACTAGGTACTTTGTACCTAGGATGGTGACATTGTACATTTTTCTCTGTACTCCTGTACTTACATACGTGTGGCAATAAAACCTATTTCTAATTTTAAATATTTCCACTTTCTTCCCATACACTTGATGCCTTTAAAATCTTTCTTGTACATATTCAGTGAGTAGCCTCCAAAGCTTTCTATGGGAGAGAATTCCATAGGTTCATACTTTTTAAGTGAAGAACCTTTCCTCATCTCAGTCCTAAATAATCTATCGAATATCCTGAGACTTGTCCCCTGGTTCTGGAATCCCCAACAAAGAAACACATCTCCTTCACATCCAGTCTGTCTAGGCCTACTAGAATTTTATATATTTCAATCAGATCCCCTCCCATCCTTCTAAACTCTTGTAAATACAGACTACTTCAAATCTATCTTTCCTCACTAGATAGTCCTGACTTCTCTGGTATGCGTCTAATGAACCTTCACGGCTCTCCCTCTATGGTGTGTATATCTCAAATAGGGAGACCAAAACATGCAATACTCCAAGTGCATCATAATCATAAGCTGAATGACTGACTCCTTCCCTGTCCAGTTTTTGGTTATTAAGCCAGCTGCTTCCCACATCTCCCAAAATAGTGGCCTTCTATCAGATAACCCTATCACATGTGTTCACTAGAATATATTTTCTTTCATCCTCTTAAGTGTCAACTATAAAACCATAAAATATAGGAATAGAATTATGTCATTTGGCCAATTATATCTGCTCTGCTATTCGATTATGACTAATGTGGACTCGACACTTAAAAATCAAAAAACGAACGACCTCTTGCATCAGACTGTGCGAGTAGCAGTTTCAATAGCTGGCTCATTAACTCCTCGTGAGCTCATTAACATATTAAGCTACCTTTTATTTCAATGGTACTTTTTTGTTGCTGCACATACAATGTCAGATAATATGCTGGAACTTGCAGATATAAAATTTTGGAAATCCTTACCTGAGTTCATATCGGGAATGCAATGTAACTTATACTAAAAAATCCTTGCAAGGCCAAATGACCAAAACAAAAAAATCCCTTATCATGTATCACACATTCCAAATAAACAAACTAAGTCTCTAAAAATCTATTTTTAAAAATTTTGTTAAATCAACAAAAGATATTCACGCTGTAACAAGCTAGCTCTCCCATAAACCATAAATTTACATGCTGGAATATTAGAGCACAAAAGTTTAACAGATCTGTCTAAATTTCCTTTCTATTTCATTTTAACAACGGCTTCGGTTCAACACTAAACAACGGAGAATTGAATTGGTGAATTGACCGTCAAAAGCGTACACACCAGTTTGCTCCCACAATACTATAGAGGTCACGTTGGGGTAGCACTACCACAAGGCACATGTCCCACTCAAACCAGATTAGCGAGGATCAAACATTTGAAATAAAACGTAGAAAGATCAAATATATTTATTACCAATGCCGACAGGAATCAGATCACTCCCACTAGCAATTGGATACACCCAAAGGGACCACCATGTAGGCATTGCAACGAAAAGTTTAATTAAATTTAAAAATTGGAGCAACATTTTTTCTTTACTGTGGCTTTAGTCCTCGATTGCAGCTTCAAAGAGGAGATAGTTCAGTTACAGATGAGCTCCGTTCTCATGAGGGTGAAAGGAAGGCCATCCAAAGCTACAGCTCCTCAGATGATTAAAAATAGAGGGTGGGACATTCAAATCTGTAATGTCATTCAACATTGCTTTGTGGTTGATACTGGCCAGTGGAATAGGGAGTGCTACATTCAGCTCCCACATGAGAGGACATTTTCAGCTGGAAGACTCTGAACTGGTGCTGTCACCATGCAGTTCAGCCTACCTCCAGATTTGAATTTCTTCTCCAAAGTTGTTTATGCAAATCCCTTTAACTTGTAATTGCTCACCAAACAGCATGCGATCAGCTACAAGAGCAACATTGCTCTTCCATTTTATTTGAAAGGTCAAAAAACAACTTGGAGGTGCAATGCTTTGACAGGCTGAGTTTATGGGAATTTGGTGCTATTTTTGTGCTGTATCAAGGGAGTTGTTTTTGTGAACTGCTGCTTAAGTCGGGGAGGACAAAGGGGTTGATGTCAGAACTATGACAGCAGTAGAGATGGACTGACCAGGTTCCAGCTCTGGGTTACTAGCACTCCCCAGATCAATGCCTCTACAATGTTTGGAACGTATCAGTAGACTAGGTTCTGAATGCTTTGAGAATCTATATGCCTGTTTGAGCTCTGTGCCTCACTGCAATGAAGGTAATAGTTCAAGTATGCACGGCTGCAAATGTGGATCTTGTGATCTTGATCTGACCTTGCAATGCAACCCAGAGGTTGTTGCTTCTATTAGATTAGATTAGATTACTTACAGTGTGGAAACAGGCCCTTCGGCCCAACAAGTCCACACTACCCCGCCGAAACGCAACCCACCCATACATTTACCCCTTACCTAACACTATGGGCAATTTAGCATGGCCAATTCACCTGACCTGCACATCTTTGGATTGTGGGAGAAAACCGGGGCACCCGGAGGAAGCCCACGCAGACACGGGGAGAATGTGCAAACTCCACACAGTCAGTCGCCTGAGGCGGGAACTGAACCCGGGTCTCTGGTGCTGTGAGGCAGCAGTGCTACCCACTGTGCCACCATGCCGCAGTGGATGCTAGAACAGCAGTAGCTAATCGCACCATGTTGTGTGTGTCTGCAGTACTGTCAAGGAATTGACCACCATTTCTACACTAGAAAGAATGGTCACACAATGTCTTTTGCCATGTTAGACCCAGATTCATCCCTGATATTTGACAGTGACAGGAGCCTCACTGGCAGGCCTGTTCATGCTGAAGAATTTGCTCATTATTTACAGTGCCTTCCTGTATGCTGTTCTATTCAGTCCTCATTAGAGTCCCGTAGAGCAGAATCATTTTGAGACATAGCTTCTGGTGAGCTGGTGCATAAGATATCCGTGCTTCCAGCCCCAGATTGGCTGCAGCTCACTCATGACTCACCACATGTTAATCCAGACTCCACACTAAGTTATAATAATGTGCTAGTATGTGAGCTGTGAGTTCATGTGTTAGATCGAGTAGCAGCACTGGTGTAGGCTTTCTTTTGTCTCAGGTGCTGTTTTGACATGTGTTGTGAAGATGCATTCACAAACTTTTATCACTGCCACGTGATGTCATTAACCTTCTTAAGGCACTGCTACCATGAACTGGGACATTGAATTCCCTGGCCTTTTTTTCAGAGGGTCTATCTTGAGGGCTTCCTAGTTCCCATGGAAACACAGCTTCCATTTTTCTGTCCAAATTGATCACTAAAACCTTCCACACTGTATCTATGAACATAGTAGCCCTCTCCCTGACCTGATTCAGGTTCATGCTAATATCAATCTGCAATAACCTTATGCTCTATCAATGAGCTTGCCTTTAAGAGGGGCAGAATTCTTTTCAGAGCCGGAGGCTAATTGGAACATATGCTGGCCTCACACATTGTAAGGCAACTGCTGAGTGAGCATTGAGTCAGCAGGGTGGATCATTTTTCAGCCCACATTTGATCATTTAAATGTGGTGGGAGCATAACAGCTACACTCTGCCTTCGGCAATGGACATGGACACATCACAAATCACACCTCCCACAGCTAAAAAAAAAACTGATGAGGACCAATTTCTAGTCAATAGAATTCAAAATGATTTAAAATAAAATAGGCTTATGATAAACATTAATAATTTAACCCTTTCCCCCAAGTCCAATCCATCAGTCTCCATGGTAACCAAACCACCCAGGCTTGATGTCTGGGTAGAATTCATAGCCAATCACATGTCTATACTCCCTCGTCCATCTTTTGTTGTATTATAAATACAATCTCTAAACAAAATCATTTTACAAAATTTCGCACTTATAATAAGATTAGTATGAGGGAGATGAATAATTTTCTAACTGATTGGAACAAAATTCAAAGGGAAAGAATAAATTAAGTTTAGCACAATTAACAATAAATTTTAAGTTAATTGGTTTTCAATTTATTGACCAATTGCAATTAATTAACTTTGAACGCAGAAATTAATGGGTTTTGTTTTTGACAGATTTCTATCCTCCAAATAGGTTATGATGAAATGAGTTAACTAATTTTTCTGATTGCCAAATGACCTTCATGCCTGATACTGAGCAAATGACCTCGAGCTTGGTGGGAGCCTCTGTTCATTTATCCGGCATGGGATCATGTCTGCACAATCTCTCTTGCTCATCTTGTGGTGACTTAAAAAAAATCTGTCATTTATCTTAATGCTGCTCATGAGACCCTGCTGTACAAAGGTTGGCTGTCAGACTTCTTACAATACAATAACAAGTAGATTTCAAAAGCACTTAATTCATTCTACAGAGTCTTGAGACATGCTAAGGTTGTGAAGGGTAATATATAAATGTAATTTATATTTCTCTTTTACTTCCACCTTCACTTTCATCCATTTTCTTGGTTTCTGAGGTCATAGATTTTAATTAAGATGTCTGGTTGAATGAAAACTGCATATGTGAATATTTACGCAAAGGGAAAAGAAATAAATAAGAATTTTCAAATAACTCATCTTGTGGTTAACCAACAACAAGCAAACTGAGCCATATAAAGTGATGGTCAGATAACAAAAAGTGTGGTCTGAATGATGTACAGAGATTATCTTTCTTACCACCTGTGCTCAATTTCCCAATCAGTGCAGATCTGATTATACAACAAAAAGCTTACAAGTAATATTTAAGGAGGGTAAATGTGCCTAAGTAGGCTTGTTGTTGCCTTACCTGCCCACTATCTTCTGGAGACAGTTCGTAGGCATTGCCATCTTTCCTATTTTATGTGCCCCATAAACAGACCTATCAGGGGTCTGTCAAATACCTCCTTTGTCTCCAACTGGATCCATTTTCACTTCTGTGAAACAAGATAGGGAGGTTTAGACTTCATACACTTTTTGTAAAATGAATGACAGCAATGTTTTTTGCATCTCTGTTGAATTTGATTACCATTGTTTTCAACATACAGGTAGTTCTCCTACTTTATTTTATTGCATTTTATGAAACACATTTTGTCTGTAACCCGATTTGTGAATGGCTGATCTTTTTTATATAAAGCGAACTCCTGTTTGCTGTTACACGATTCTCATCCCTGGCATTAGATGTTGCAGTGTGTGGAGGACTGGACTCTGCATGATCAGTCAGCTTGTACGCTTTCTCATGCAGAGCTTCATGAGAGGTATTGTGAAATGTTTGTGCTAGTGGACTTGGAAAGGCATCATGAAAATGTCTCTACATCCTGATGACAAGAAGCTGGGAGCAATTCGTAACTTTAAAAACTTAAAGAGTGGAGATAAGAGAGAAATCTCAGCAGAATTGGCTAAGAGTAAAAGGTCACTGTTAGGAGCAAGTTTGAAACTTAGCGTTGTTGTTTGTATTAAGTGCTTTTTCTCTCTCTTTTTGCTTAAAAAAAATGTTTAGATGTTAAAGAATATCTGCAGACTTATATTAATCTGTTCAGTGACTAATCACTTTGGTAACCAATTGCAAAAAAATCTAAAGCAGGGGCTTGGACATGGGGAGTCAGCTGCTCAGGGTGTCAGAGTCAGGAAACTACACATAGTGGGTGAGGGAGAGAAAGATGGGTAGCATACTGTGCCTTTTGCTACATGTGTGGATATGTCCCAAGGGGATGAGTAGGCTGTGCAGGAGAGATTTGGGGTTAGTCAGGGTGAGATGTTAGCGAGGATGAGAGTGAGTGGGGAAGATGTTGCAGGAAATGGTGGGTCCAGTAGCAGTGATAGAATGAGTATGGGCTATCAATGAGAAGATGGTGGCACTTTCACTGGCAGGGTGGATAAGGTCATTGATCTTCTCCTTACATTCTGTGCTTTCTTTCAGATGGTTGAGACTGCACTTTCCTGTATGGTAATCCTGGTCCAGTTTGGCATTGTTCCAGCAGAAGGGCATTCTCTGTTGGCCTGGGAGAAAAGGATGCCCTGTCTCGGCATTACCCTTCCCCATCATCAGCATCTCCACATCCCTGCCAATAAAGGGAGGCACCAATTTTCCATTGTCTGCCATGTCCAGGGCCAATGTCAGGAAGCATGCAGGGCAGCTCTGAGACTGACAGCTCTTGGCTGGGTGCACA
Organism: Chiloscyllium plagiosum; assembly: GCF_004010195.1. Classification (NCBI taxonomy): domain Eukaryota; kingdom Metazoa; phylum Chordata; class Chondrichthyes; order Orectolobiformes; family Hemiscylliidae; genus Chiloscyllium; species Chiloscyllium plagiosum. The sequence continues at coordinate 111,935,784 of NC_057710.1, read as the reverse complement.
ATATGTTTTTAGAGATGATGCTACACCATGGATGTTGGTCAATTCTGGGATATCCAGGAAGTTGTGAGTTGTTTTGGAAATGGCACATGGGATGATGGTGCCAGAATGTGTGAGATACTGTGTTTTAGGTTATCATTATTAACTCACTCACCAGTTCACTATATTCATTAGTACCAAATTCCTGTTCATTCATTCATAACCCTTTACTAACCTGTTATTTACTATAACACAGTTTCATTCATTGTATTTTACTATCATAAGGTAGACCAAGTTTAAAACAACCCTTTTTATTAAAACCAACTCTTTGAAACCCATTACTGCATTTTCACATCTTTTCAGCCTTTGCTACAGTCTCTGAACAAGTGGAGCATACAGCACAGTACCGTCCCCATCACGTCTCCATGAAACCGTCGCCTGGACCTGAATAGATTTCCCAATTAGTAAGCACCTATTAAATATCTTTTAACTGAGCCATTATCCCTTTAAGAAACCAACTGACAAAACAAAACTTCCAAAATAGCATGAATGAATGAAACTCATACCGGCAAATAGTAAATAAATCTCACCACCCAGCTGCTGTAATCAATTTAATATTTTTTATTCTTTTATTAAGTATAGGTACAATTTCTAACTTACTTAGAGCATATCGGCCTAGTATTTTTACTAACATTTACTAACTTAAAAGATAAAAGGACTAACTCCTCTTAGTTATGCAAGCAGACCGGACAGACACTCTTAATCCCATCAGAAGTAGCAGTCAGCATTTAGCACATTTTAACCCATCTCCTGTCTCCCAGGACAGAAGCCTTTCAAACCTTGTGTATTATAGATAGAAAATGTAACACCATAGTAATGGAATTCCAAAAAATGTTAGAACGGGGCGGCATGGTGGCTCAGTGGTTAGCACTTACCTCACAGTGTCAGAGAGCCAGGTTCAATTCTGGCCTTGGGTGACTGTATGTGTGGGGTTTGCACATTCTCCCTGTGTCTGCGTGGGTTTCCTCTGGGTGCTCTGGTTTCCTCCCACAGTCCAAAGATGTGCAGGTCAGGTGAATTGGCCATGATAAATTGCCCATAGTGTTAGGTACATTAGTCAAGGGGAATGAGTCTGGGTGGGTTACTCTTTGGAGGGTCAGTGTGGACTTGTTGGGCAGTAGAGCCTGTTTCCATACTGTAGGGAATCTAGTCTAACTGTGTATGAAGGGGCTCTTGTAAGAACTGTATTTCGGGATTTTATTGCCGCCTCGAACTTGTGTTGTGATTGCTGACTGGAAGAGGCTATTTTCACCACTCACGATTCCAGTCGTTATTTGAACATGATCCCACAAATGTGTGGAGGGGCACCAAAGTGTGGGTAGGTAATAAATCAGGCGGGGTTTTGTAAAATAAGGTGATTGACATTCCCAAGCATGACGATGTGAAACCCGTTGAAAAACCTGACAAAGCTAAAAATCACACAATACCAGGTTATAGTCCAACAGGTTTAATTGGAAGCACACTAGCGTTCGGAGTGACGCTCCTTCATCAGCTAGTGTGCTTCCAATTAAACCTGTTGGACTATAACCTGGTGTTGTGTGATTTTTAACTTTGTACATCCCAGTCCAACACCGGCATCTCCAAATCCTGACAAAGCTGACACTAAGCAAAAGAAATTAAGATTCAGCCTTTGATCTATGAAGGCAGGTTTCATTCTGGGATCTGACTTGTGCAGTGCTACCATTGGATGGGATCAGAGGATGGTCTAGAATGCTGTGCAGCCAGCAGGTATACAGAGGAACCTCAATTATCCAAAGGACACGGGTGGGCAGTATTCCGTTCGGTTAATTGAATTCCGGATAATCGAATGCAGATGCTGGAGATCAGAGTCGAAAAGTGTGGCACTGGAAAAGCACAGCAGGTCAAGCAGCATGTGAGGAGCAGGAGAGTCGATGCTGGGCAAAAGCCCTTCATCAGGTATGTGAGGTTTAGTTGCCAATCGTGAGTAATCAATTGAAGTTTCTGCTGAATTGCACGATACAGTACCATACAACAAGTTAGATAAAACTGGTCAAAATTTACTTAGACTGTGCTATCGTTTATGTTAGGCAAAATTCCTATTTTTGTTTTGATCTTTACTGGTATTTTTGGTGGTTTGCCCCAACCCTGTTCACATAGGCATTGTTACTTCTATTGCACGATTTTCTATAACATGGCATCGCATGGGAACACAACCAAGGCATTATGGGAGAAGTATCTGTATCAGAGAACGAGGGAATAACGTATTCTGCAGGAGGCAAAGGTCTATTGGTATTATCGCTGGATTGTTAATCCAGAGACTCAGGTAATGTTCTAGGGGCCTGTGTTTGAATCTACCACAACAGATGGTAGAATTTGACTTCAATAAAAGTCTGGAACTAAGAGTCTAATGATGACCTTGAATCCATTGACAAGTGTCAGAAAAACCCATCTGGTTCACTAATGTACTGTAGGGAATAAAACTGCAGCCCTTACTTGTTTTGGCTTATGTACGACTCCAAAACCACAGCAACGTCGTGGATTCTTGATGCCCACTGGGTAATTAGGGATGGGCAAAATAAGTTAGCCTAGCCTGCAATGCTCTCATCCATGAATGATTTTCAAAAAATGTGAGAAGTGGGGAAATAATTAGTATTAGAAAATGGCACGTATGTCACGTGACTGCATCCACAGGGTACAAGGGAGAAATAGCCCAGGCCGCCGGTACTCAAAAGACTGCCAAAGACCAGTCACCTGCTCAGCTCCAGGCAGGAGAGGACTCTGTGGTTTCAGTAATCAGGAACTTTGTTCACATGCACAGAGATAAATACGAGCAGACCCAGGTGTGGGAGATAATGGAGTTGAAACTTTATTGCTGGAACAGCACAGCAGGTCAGGGCAGGAGAGGACTCTGTGGTTTCAGTAATCAGGAACTTTGTTCACATGCACAGAGATAAATACGAGCAGACCCAGGTGTGGGAGACAATGGAGCGCCTTGTCCAGAAGCTGAAGCAGTGCAGTGAGTTAAATGACCATCTAGGCGGAGGTGGGCCTCATTCCTGATGAAGGGCTTATGCCCAAAATGTTGATTCTCCTACTCCTCGGATGCTGCTTGACCGGCTGTGCTTTTCCAGCTCCACTCTAATCTATGTGACCATCTAGCTGTCTGCATGGACAGGTTGATAGCTGCCATTGAGACCCAGGCCCAGCCTCCTCAGGGTCTGTTGGAGAGGCACACCTACCCACCTGCACTTCACCATCATCCCAGCCACTGGTCCTCAGGCCCACAGACACAGCAACAGGGAGACACAGAACCCTGCACACAGTCCAGGTACCTCGTCTTCACAAGGACACAGGGTAGTTCCAGCAGGTACCCAACCAGAGGAGGACCCACATACAGGCCCCTCAGAACCCTGCTTTCACGACACTCCAGAGGCGGTTAAGCTCTCCAACTCTACCTACCTTCCCCTACCGCACCGTGGGAAATTTAAATTAAGACAGCACACTTGCCTTTGACAAGTCTGAATCCATGGATCTCACAACCAAATTTCAAAGCCAATGAGCTCCACTGCTGAGCAGGCTCCCTTCGCCCCAGCTAAAGAACCAGAGAGATGTCTTGGGAGGGAAAGCAAGAAGAAAATCTACTGGGAGCACTTTGGTGGTGTGGTTGACTTTGAAGTGTCTGTGAAGTATGATGTTTCTATAAATTCGACTGTTTTGGCACTACTGTTCGTTTGACTCTTTCTGTGTAGTCCCACCATTCTCCTTTGTCCTACACTATTCCGATTCTTTCACTGGCGTATATGTTGAAACTGCATTGGTGTGAATTAGCAGATCAGAAATGCCTAGGGCAGGAAGGTGTATAGTTCATAGAGAGCCAAGGCATTTAGATAGCCAGAAATTAGTGAATGTTCAGCTTTGTGTCCTGTATGTGTCATGTTCTTTCTCCTTAAAGGGCCTCACAGATAACGACACTTTCCCTGCCCACTTCAGGTTCGTTGCAGCCATTTTCCTTCCAATTGTGTGTTTTCAGTTTCATGCACAGTGAAGGTGATAACGAGCAGACTTCAGGCAGTGGTTTCCAGATTTTGCTCCTTTTTTACTTGTCATTGAGGCCCAGAACATTCAGATCAAATTCCTGATAGCCCTTCCCATGAACACTGTAGGATTCACACTGCCCCAGGTCTCCACCCAGCCCATCCACATGAGACTGCACCTAGCCACAGTTTCTGTCTAGCCCCGGCATATGAGGTGACCATGTCAGGTGCAGTCATAGAATGCCTCCCCTACTTTGAAGCCAGGGCACTCCTGATCACAGATGAATGCCCATATCAGCCATGATCCCCGTCTCAGCCATGCTATACTGTATTCCACTCATAAATACAGTCGCCCCCTTTTCACAATTGCCTTTCCCTCCTTACTGCCAAACATATGGTACTCAGTGAAGAGAGTGAAGACATCTTGCTGGACAACACCAAGCTATGTCAATCTCACACCCATCCCACATGCCAGCATCCAATGTGACAACACCGCAATTCCGAAGAATAGGTTCCCAAATCCAGCTGCTGACAGTGCTCGCCTTGACACTCCTTCCCCCATCCCTATCACCTTAGTTTCGCTGAAAGGATCTGACGGACTGACCATGGCCCAATAACATGAGTGATTGAACCAGAAACACGAACTTGCCAGACCCCTGACTCATCCCTGAACATCTCATGAGCACATTAGCTTTACCCAGGCCTGGCCACTTTCGAGCCACTGGTCATAACGGCCCCCTCACTGAGATCACCCTGACTGATGCCTGACTGTGGCCAGTCCCTGGAATGAGATGGAAGGCTACTCTTGACTTACTGTGCTAGGACTCCCTGATTGACAGGTGTGTCTGAGAGATTATTTGCATGTGCAGTATGTTTGCTGGGTAAGCTGCTCATATATTGTAACATAACATGATGCTATATAGCAAAATGTCCTTTCGCTTGATAGCAAGCTGCACACCAGCAATGAAGGCTGTGGGGTGTGAAGCTGCAATAATTAGCACGGCAAGGTAAGGCCAAGATACTGTGAGCATCCAGGGATGCGCTGGGAGAGGAAGTGCTAAGAAAGCAAATAAGTGAGTCTGCTCAAATCCATGAGCTGGGTCCTTGACATGCTGCAAAGTGTCTTTTCAGCAGTCTTTCAATTCCAATCACTGTGTGTTTTGCTCTGCAAATCTGGGATTCTGGAGCGGCCTGCAAGAGGATAGGTGAAGTGCTGCGATGCTATAAGGGGATTGCAATGTCAGATGCCAGTGTCCATGGACAAGCAGGACCCTGAGATGCTATCTGGTGCTGACAGACATGAGGACTATTCACAGCCAGGAGTGAGCTGAATACACCAGACACCTACTCTGGCTTATATATCAAGAATTTTCAATTCCTATCTTATTCATCACGCTTATTAAGATAGTAAGATACATTTTAATAAAGTGAGTGGTGATGTTAATAAGGATTTTGATGAGCAACAAACTCACTTAATTGGTAACTTGCTGGTGCCTCATGAGAAACTCACCTTGCTATTCAGCAGATATGTAATAGATACAGCGCATTACTCTGATGTTGAGATAGGTCCCACCAGGGCCACAAAACATTCAGTCCCCTTTAAGTTTCTGCCCCAAAATATTTCACAATATTCCAGCTTTCGTCTGAGCAGAACCCTGTATAATTGCACTCTTATACTCCAGTCCCTTTGTGATGAAGGTTCTTACAGCATTCACTTCCTTAGTTGATTGCTGCACTCATGTTAACTTTCTGTGATTCATGTAAAAGTACAAAGTCACTCAGGTCCTTTGAAAGAAAACATTTCTCAGTCTCTCACCATTTAAATAGCTCTGCTTACCTTGTTTTCAAAATTGATAACTCCACAATTTCACTTAATCAAACAATGAAGTGATTCTGCTTTTCTGTACTCTATCTCTTATTTAAACTGTTATACAATGTATAACAAAGTGTTTCATTTATAACCAACTTAGCATCATTGTTGTTCATCAGAGATTAATGCTAGTATGCACGACAGAGCAGTTGAAGGTCCATTAAAAGCCGAGCAAACCTAAAAGCATACACTTAATTTCCCAGCTGTAAATTATTACATTTTGAGTAATAAATCTCAAGCTAAAAAGGCTCGGTATATTATGTTGGTTGGAAATGTGGCTGAAAGAGAGGATTAAAAAGCAGACAGGAAATTTCTTCAGAGCAACAGAAAAACAAGTTTTTTTTTGTATGTTTAGAACTTTTAAATAAGGAGCAAATTTCTCCTTGGCTCCCCATTCAGTTTTAAGCCCCAGTTTAACTCCACTTCAGTATCCTTGGCTCTTATCACTTGTATCTTGATCCCTTCATTCACCCACTAATCATGTTTTGTGTCTCTCTCACTGCCCTTTCTTTTTGTTATTTTAGCAATCTGGAGTTCTTTAGGATCCTCTGTAGACAGTCAAAATATCAAGAGATCTAATCTTCAAAAGTTATTTTGTGGTGGGCCATTTTGAAAAAAATGATTAAAATGTGCTGAAAAATACTGTGCTAAGAAAGATAAATGGTGTAATTTAGTGATTAGTAGATGACCAAATACTGATAAACACCATCAGTCCGCAAAGCAATGTTATATTTGGATCAGGAATCCTGTTGATGGTTTATCTAAAAACTTAATTTCTAATACTTGCTCTTTGGATTAATGCAGTACTTCTCAACTAAAACAAAATAAGGACTACATAAAAATGACAAAACCTATTTGTTGCTTTGAAATAATAAAACGCCTTTCGACTCTTCACAACATTTTAGTGTAATTGTAGTGCCCCTACCCTGGACCAGGAGCCTGGGCTCAAGTTCTACCCGCTTTTATATATATATAGCATAATAATATTGATGAACAGGTTGATTAGGGGGGAAAAAAAGCACAACAAAGCAAAACAATGATATAGTACCACATAAGAGATCTCACAGAATTCAGGTGGAATTCGCCAGCCCCTGTACGATGTAAGCAATAGCGAGCTTCTTTGGAAAATATAACGAGATTGGGAAAGTGTGACATCAAGAAAATAAAGTGCGTATCTCTAAGGTTTATTCGGTGAGATGAGAATCACACTAGTGAGAGGTGGGATCTTATTTGCCTGCCTTTAGTGATCACCCTCATTGATGTGCAGATTCCCATTCTACCCCACTCTAGATCGAGACTATATGGCCACAATTGCTGGGGATAATCAGAGCAGTAATCTGGACACTCTAGCCCAGGCCCTAGGGTGGACAAAGTCAGAAGTCACATGACACCAGGTTATAGTCCAACGGACTTATTTGAAAACACAAGCTTTTGGAGCGCTGCTCCTTTGTCAGGTGAAGTAAATCTGTTGGTCTATAGCCTGGTGTTGTGTGACATCTGACTTTGTTCACCCCAGTCCAACACTGGCACCTCCATTTTGTGACTTCCATCTTAGACAGCAGACATCGATATCTCAGGGAATACTCATGGGAAATGACCACTGAATAAACCCACCATGGAAATGTACTACCCTCATCAGATCCTCAAGGAATATCTCCAACTCAATGAGAACATTGTTCTGCACTTCAACATGGTATTTTAGAGCATGCTGTCACCCATCATTGTCTTGCTGTTTGATGACACATTTGCATGCAGGGACAGGCACATCTCTGGATCCAACCAGGATGTATCTCAGCACTCCTCACTTGCTCATTTTGTGCTTACTTCAATACTTTCAGTATCTCTACCTTATTGTGCTCTGTTTTCTGTTGCCTAGCCTCTTTGCACTTAGTTAAATCAGCCTGAGCTTAAAAGCTCACAATAATTCTCTTTTAGACACAGCGTCAGGTAACTTGTCATTTTTGTCATGATGTGGAGGTGCCAGTGTTCGACTGGGGTGGACAAAGTTAAAAATTATACAACCTCAGCTTATAGTCCAAGGTCTATTTGGAAGTAAAGGCTTTCAGATCGCTACTCCTTCATCAGGTAGCAAGTGGAGTAGGATCATTGGACACAGAATTTATAGCAAAAGATCCTTGAACAAATGTTTGTCAGCAGTCATCAGTCAGAGCAATGGACATATTGCAGTACAGTTTCTGGATCAGTGGTGCTGGAAGAGCACAGCAATTCAGGCAGCATCCGAGGACAGGCAAAATCAACCTGAATTGCTGTGCTCTTCCAGCACCACTGATCCAGAATCTGGTTTCCAGCATCTGCAGTCATTGTTTTTACCATATTGCAGTACAGTGCCATGCTGCTTCAATCTCACATCAGCCCCATGTGACAGATGCAAGGCAGCAAACATACTGCATGGCCTTCAACTAAATGGTCATGTTTCAAAGTCTAAGGAGAGCAGACAAAGATCAATCAGTCCAAGGGAGATGGCTTTTAGTCACAGGGCCCTGGAACAATAAGTTAAAGCTATCGTTTGGTATCAGTACAGGAGCTTGGAAATGATCAGTTGGACACTTGGTCAGAAGATCCATATCACTACAATCTGGGGAATGGGCTATGGTCAATCCTGGGGTTCATCTCAATGGAAGTCAAGTGGGGATATCAGAAGTCACTTCTGTCACAGGGAAGCTGAGAAGTCAATTCCAGTGATTGGAGGCAGCATGCTTGGATGTAGGGAGGGGAGTAATTGTGAAGGTGGCAATGCAACATATAAGGAAGGAAGATGATACTGAGTTGGAGGACATGAGTTATAGAGGGAGGAATTGGGAGAGTGGTATCGGTGATGGGGGAGTTGGGGGAATTGTTGTTGAAAACCATCCTTAGAGTGACAGAGGGACACTGCAACATGATGGTTGATATGACGATGCTGTAGGGCCAAGGCTTGGGGCGATTAAAGAGATGGAGTTGTCATTCAAAGAGGCATGTGGGAACATGTGGAAGCACAAGCCTGACGGGGATTAACAGGAAGTGTAAAGAAGATAGGAACATGGGAGTTCAGTGGGAGCCACATGATTATCAGACTGAACCTGAGACTTACTTTGCCAAACGAGGCTTGATTATTGCCTCCTATCTTCACACTGCACTGGAAATGGAAAATGGTTGTGACCATACTTGGAGTGGGCAGAGTAGATAGAGTCATAGAGTCATAGAGATGTACAACATGGAAACAGACCCTTCGTTCCCATCTGCCAGGGCCCAGCCCATATCCCTCCAAACCCTTCCTATTCATATACCTATCCAGATGCCTTTTAAATGTTGCAATTGTACCAGCCTCCACCACTTCCTCTGGCAGCCGATTCCATACACGTACCACCCTCTGCATGAGCCCAAGCCTATTCAACCTCTCCTTATAGCTCAAATCCTCCAACCCTGACATCATCCTTGTATATCTTTTCTGAACCCTTTCAAGTTTCACAACATCCTTCCAATAGGAAGGAGACCAGAATTGCACGCAATATTCCAAAAACGGCCTAACCAATGTCCTGTACAGCCACAACATCACCTTCCAACTCCAGTACTCAATGCTCTGTCCAGTAAAAGAAAGCATACCAAATGCCTTCTTCACTATCCTATCTACCTGCGACTCAAGGAGCTATGAGCCTGCACTCCAAAGTCTCTTTGTTCAGCAACACTCCCTAGGACCTTACCTTACCATTAAGTGTATAAGTCCTGCTAAGATTTGCTTTCCCAAAATGCAGGACCTCGCATTTATCTAATTTAAACTCCATCTGCCACTCCTGAGCCCATTAGCCCATCTGATCAAGATCGCATTGTAATCTGAGGTAACCTTCTTCCAATATTTAATTCAAGGAAATTTCTGCTTATCTAGAATGGAAAATCACAAAAGAAGTCAGATAGGATAGCGCCAGTACAGGAGCTAAGAGACTGAGGGGTGATGTTGAGGTCAGATTGGGTGTCATTAGCCCTAGGCATTGTGCTTTCAGACATGTCATCAAAGGACAGCATGTGGATGAAACAAGAGCCAAGGGCAGACCCTTGGTGGATGCCTGTGATCATTATGTGGGAGCAGTAAGAGAAGCAATTGCAAATAATTGCCTGCCCATGATAAAACAGATGGGAATGAAATCACTCCCATTCAGAGGAGAGGCCTATTCTTGTGATAAATGAATTCTCGGAGAAGAGGGGAGGAAGATGACTACCGATATAAATGTCAGTGTGTAACTTTAAACCAACATGTCTACAGTGATAAAGAATATTTTATGAATGATGCATATGTTGAGCAATGACTTATTTTAAAATTCTTATATTGCCATGCAGTGTCTACAAGAGCTTCTGTTTTGTGATCTACTTTTCCTACTATAATTTGCTATATCCATGTTTATGTTGCAAAACTACTTGTGTGCATTTGTCACGGTGTAATTACTAACTCACAGCAATGGTGGCACTGCAGAGCCTATATTGTCCATCTCTCATCTTTTAACAATAGGGAAACCTTTATATTACAAAGAACTCTAACCTTCTGCTTTCCATATTGCTACATTTTGATATATAACATAACATAAAACAGCCACATATAAAATTTAGATGAGTAAGTTTTTTAAAAAAGCAGAGAATTATACCCTCCAAATAAGCGATAATTGGCATTTTCTGTTTTTATTTCAGATTTGACACAATTACACTCATTTGCTTTTGTAAGGTGTAGCTGCTGGAGATAAGTTAGTACTAGATAAAAGTCTTGAAATTAGCATAAATTAATGATTGGCCAAACAATTCTTTGTTTAATAAATGGAAAATTATGTGAAATATTAAAATGTCTGCATTCAAAATGCCAATTATCACTTATTTGCTCTTAAGTTGTGTGCTAGGAACTCTAGTTGATAAACTACTAACAAGTCAGTCAATGTATTTTAAAATATCTAACCAACTTTTTTCAGCTTTACTATATTTCTTGTTAGATTGGAAAGGGCAAAATTGGTGATTCATATTTATCCACATAAATGTGCTAGGTCACATTTTTTAATAAAATAGATTGGTAATTTTACTTGGGATATACTGTAATGCAAATGGTATTGATTCAGTCATTTCTTCTGATATTCATTACTTACTAACCTCACTCAAAGTCAAAATTTGTCTTTGCCTTCATTAAATTTAAATTTGCATTTCTTTACTCTGTAGTAAACTGTGAAGCACAGAACCACCACAAGCCAATTTTCACACCAAGACGTCCGGAATACATAGACTACACTCAAACTGGGAAGTCATAAATTATTCATTTTCAATCTACTCATATCCAATAGATACAAGCTCATGCTGATGTTTGACAAACTGGGGGCTTAATATGCAAAACCTCTGACCCGAACGATGATTTATTGTAGATGAAGGGCTATTAGTGCTGGGCATAACAGAATAGACAATAACTAGCCAATAATGATCAAAAACACCAAATATTTATGGTACTGTGTGACAATGCCTTATCATGGTATGTGGAATGTGGCTTTTGGTCTGTGAATCATTATCTGATAAATCACTAAGATCAGACATTCTGTGCTGAGACGGTGTCATGTACAGTCCAGAGAGAAGGATAAAACAACCTTACTAAATAATACCATTTATTAAATTTCAGGACAGATTGTCTCCTCTTGCTATCAGCTAGGGTATCGGATAAAAATGGGAGTCATGTGAAAATGAGGAATGAGGAAAATACAAAATCTAAAAATAGAACAAATTTTAAAGTCTGAGGTTTGAAATGTTATGGGATGATTTTCTTTCTCTCTTTCTGTTATGTGCTCAGTAAAATAAAGTTTTTAGCTGTAAAGTAAAGGGTCAGTGACCTTGGACCATGACTCTCATGCCCTTTGGATCAGTTTGAAGCATTCATTAATTTATGCTATACTCAAGACTTTTGATCTCGTACTAATGTATCTCCAGTTGCTACACCTTGTGTTCTCCTCAGGTTATTGGGTTTGGTGATGGAGGGTATAATTAGAGCAGGGTATAATTCTCTGTTTTTTTAATAAAAAACCCTCTTCTGAATTTTATATATGTTTGCTTTATGTTATGTATCAAAAGCAAGAATCTCATAATTCAATGTCATCCACCAAAGCTTGGATTCACTCACAAAGAACGGCACAGTGAAAGCTTTTGCAAAAGCAAATGAGTGTAATTGTATCAAATCTGAAATAAAAACAGAAAATGCTGGAGGTCAGGCAGTAACATTAGAGAGAGGAACAGAGACAACAGTTCGGTCAATGATCATTCATCAGATGCTACCGATCTGTTGAGTCCCATTGATGGAATCTAGAGGGAAGAAAGCAAAGCCAGAGAAAAGTTAAGGGCCATGTTTTCAGTTCACAAATTTGCATTTGAAGCTGGGATCTTCTGCTTCTATTTTCAGACTGCCATTGGTGGCCATCACTGTTGTTGTACGTCTATTAGGTTTAAAATAGATGTAGGCTTTTCCCAGCCTTGATTTTCAGGCACAAGTGTCTTTCAGGAGATGGGTCTATCCTAGAGTAGGTTGAATGACTAGAAATAACCTTAATATACAAACATAATTTGGCCAGACTGAATGCTGGTCAGCTAAATTCTGCATGGCAAGTGTTTACAGAACAAGAAGGGCAATTGGCATTTGCATCTTCCAAGATAAAAGATACTTCATAAAACAAAATCAAGCAAATGCTAATGGTTCTGAAAGGGCCAATATTGGCTTTAATCTGTACTCAAGCTGAAGATGTTATATGGATTTGAGTGAGGAGAAGACAGGGCAGCTTAGAACCTTGCAGAGGGAAGACGTCTCCCTTAGGTCTCCTAAATCTTGTAAATTGTTTAAATTATAAACACAACTTATACCTAATCACTATCCTGTAGTAAAGTACATCTTGTTTAAGACGAGAGCAAATCCTTGTTAAGACACACTGGTGGCAACAAATGGTCCCAATCATAAGCTGGTAGTGATTGGCATTGTCAAAATTACAACTGTTTTATTTGTGAATTTAATGCTTAACAACGTGAAGGATTGGAAATTTGGACACATTCCCATGTTTTCTGCAGCAGCAACTTGAAAGCATCTTGCTGCATATCAAACAAAAAGTAAGGTAAAGCACTTCTTTCCTCTACTTCAGCTTTAAACAGTTCTCCATTTCCCCATCTTGTTTGTCACACTGAGCATCCATATGGTTCTTAACATTGCCAATTTTATTCTCCTTATCTTCACTCTTTTTACTTAAATTTCATAATAATGCCAATGAATTTTTAATCTCTTTCTCTTTGATCGACTTATCCTTTTCCTTTCTAATGTTGTATCGTAAGATATAGTCTCTACACAGTCCGAATGCGACCTGAAAGGATTCCTTCCTTTTCCACCTCAGTTTCCATTACCTCTATTGGTTTCTCCATCACCTTTGGCGAGGCTTTTGAACCAGCCAGGCCATTCTCAAAGATTACATCAATTCCTTCTGTTGGAACGTGTTGCACTCTGCCTGCTACAACTTCTCTGTTTTCTCAGTTACTCTTTTTTAGTCTAGAAAATACAATAGGTTTGTAACCTCCATAACCTACAGTTTTTCTGCCCATTTCCATTCACGATGGGTCCTTTTCTGAGGATTTCTTATACATTCCTATTATGACAATAGGTCTCCCATTTAACTTTTAGAAATTAACTTTAATATGTTCATCTTGTTACAATGGAAGTGTGCTATCTCCTTAATATCATGTTTTAGGTTCTGGTCATTATCCTTTATTATCTTGGCCTCCTTTCTTTTGTTCCTAAACTAATACCTTTTCAATCTTTAGATTTCCTATTCCAATTTTGTTTTTGATTCCCATATAACTACTTGGCACATGTGACTGTCTGGGTGAGATATAATGTGTATCTATTGCAGCTATCGTGTCTCAGATAACTGATGTTTGACTCCCATCTAAATAAGTTTAAGGATTGTCAGAATACTATTTTGGAATTCTTCCATAATTATGATTTTCTTTCACATTCTCAAAATTTTCCCTAAGTTCAGTAATCAAAACCAATGATTTCTTGGCATTTCCTTTTCCTTTGCAAATTTCAGTGATCAGCATGACAGTTAAATTCAAAACTCACTGAAATGACTCCCGTCACCAAGTCACCCTTTACTTACACGTGCATAGTAGATGACACTGACCCAGCTAGCTCGGAGCTGACTCCTGGAGTGAGCAGAACCCCTGGTACTCCTGTTTACATCTGTCAGCCAGGGCTTCCTGATTGAACCAAGTTAACAGCCCCATTCAGGGAACTCATATTCTATGAGATCTACCTGGCTGGCATCGCTCCAATACTACACTCATTACATCATTTTCAATATTTGATACAGATCTGAAATTGGACAACATTTACTGAATAAACTTGACTGTGTGAAGAGTTACACCGAGAAGCAATTTTGGATTGTCATTTGGGTCTGCAGTACATTGCACTTGCATGTACTAGAAGTAACATTTATTAATACACTGTTCTTTGTAGACAGAAAAGATCATGCATACAAGGGCGGCAGGTGGCTCAGTGGTTAGCACTGCTGCCTCACAGCACCAGGGACCCAGGTTCGATTCCAGCCTCGGGCAACTGTCTGTGTTGCTTTTGCACATTCTTCCTGTGTCTGCGTGGATTGCCTCCAGGTGCTCCGGTTTCCTCCCACAATCCAAAGATGTGCAGGCCAGGTGAATTGGCCATGCTAAATTGCCGATAGTGATCGGGCATCATTCAGAGGAAAATAGGTCTGGGTGGGTTATGCTTCGGAAGGTCAGCATGGACTTGTTGGGCCAAAGAGCCTGTTTCCTCACTGTAGGGAATCTAATCTAACTGTATATCTCTGAATGTTTCAACTCAACAAAATAGGTGACAGCAATTTTTAGGTGAAGTCCTCAGGACTATTGTCTTTACCATCAGTTTAACCTGTCCAGTTTAAAATCTAAAAATGTCTTGCAATTAACTGTCAGTAATCATTAATTAGTGCATTCTCTACCACAGCACCTGTCAGAGTCCACTTGTCATTTCATTCAGTCTTCTCTTTCATGCAGTATATAATTGGGTTGGTGAGAGGGGAAGGAGTTGGAGGGAGAGGCAGTATATACCGGTATTGTCAAAGGACTACTAATCCGGTGCCCCAGGCTAATGGTCTGCGAACATGTGTTACAATCCCACCATGGCAGATGATGAATTTTGAATTCAATGACAAGTGAAATTAAAAGTCAGCCTAATGTTACCCACATAACCACTGTAAAAGATCATTTTGTTCTTTTCATGGAATATTCTTTAATGAAGGAAATTTACTATCCTTATCCGGTCTGATCCACATGTGAGTCCAAACCCACAGCAATGTGTTTGTCTTATTACTGCCTTCTAGGTATTCAAGGCTAGTCAAATAAAGCCAGCAACACCCACATCCCATGAGTGAATAACAAGTGTTGTTTTTTTCCCTAAATTTGTTTCCTTTCATATTGATGGGCGTAAGCTGAAAAACTTTGGGAAAATATGTATTTTTATTTGGCAGTACCCAAACTTTGTATCAACAGTTGACTTAAAAGGTATTGTCAAAATGTATTCAAATATCTCTCCAGAAAAAAAAACAAATACCACCTACCTCTAAACCCGGCGACAAAAACAATAAAAACTCTATGGAGTATTATTTCACAAGTACTTGCCCAAGTAATGGTTCAGTACAAACATTTTTAAAAATCATGGATTGTCTAAATATCAGTTTACAGTCAGTTACATTCTATACAAAATGTTGACATTGAGATTTTTCCCTGCAGTGGATCTAATTCTTTTATCTGGAGATGTGATGATAGATTTTGGATACGCCTTTGCAGCTAATCTCCATTGGTTTACAAAGTGTTCTTTCCAATAATATCCAAGGTCTAGATACAGGTTCAGTGATTGATATGATAAATTAATATTTCAAGACAACACATCTTCATATGACAGGACTGTGTTGGAATACTCTTCACTTGCCCAGTTGAGTCCAGTTCCATCAAGACACTAAAATCCTTTCACCACGGATGCACAGTTGAAACAATGTGCATTGTCGATCAGGTGCTCTGCAGCAACTCAAACAAGGCTCCTTTGACAGCATATTCTAAACCTATGATCCTTACCATCAAGAAGGACATGAGCAGCAGTTGTATGAGAGCACCCGTATCTTCCACTTCAAGCCACATATCATCCTGACTTGGGACAATATTGTTATTCTTTCCTTGTCACAAGATCAAGGTGCTGCAACTTATTGCTGAACAGTACTATGGGTGTATCGACCTCAATGGAAAAGCTGGCATTAAGTGCACTTCATCTATGCAGGGAAACATTAGTATAGAAGCAAGTTACTGCAGATGCTTGAATCTCTACTGAAAACAAAGAACACTGGAGATCACAGCAGGTCAGGCAGCATCCGCAGAGAGAAAGCAAGCTAATGTTCGGAGTCTAGATGACTCTTCATCAGAGTTGAAGTGAAATATGGAGGGATGTTGGGGGTGGTTGGAGTGCTAGGGGAGAGAGGATATTGATAGCTCAGATTAAATGATCGGAATATGATAAAGACAGAACAATGGTGTGTCCAACCATCAGACAGGAAAGAACAGACAGCCCCACTAGGGTAGAGGAAGGGGAGAGAGGGTGACAGAGAATGTAGCAAGCAAAGCTTAAAGCAAGAGAAGGAATGGGTTCACAATTTGAAGGTATTGAACTCAATATTGAACCCAAAAGGTTATAAACTGCCTAGTTTGAAGATCAGATGTTGCTCCTTCAGTTTGCGCTGTGATTCACTGGAGCTTGCAGGATTTTAATGTCTTAATGGAGCTGGACTCAACTGGACAAATGAACACGTGTTAAAATGCCCAGCTTTGGGAAGGTTAGGATCATGCTTGTGCACGGATCAGAGGTGTTCTGCAAAGCTGTCATCAGTCTATGTTTAGTTTCTTCAATGTAGATACTAGGTGCAGCGAATACAATACAGAAGATTGAAGGAATTACGGGTGAAATGCTGTTTCATCTGGAAAAACTGTGTTGAGGCCCGTGGATAGTAAGCAGGGAGGAAGTAAAGGGGCAGGCGTTGCACCTTTGGTGGTTACATGGGAAGGTGCCGTGGATGGGGGTGGGGTGGTATTGGTGATCCTGGAATGGGCTAGAGTGCCCCTTAGGGAAAGGTCCCTGCAAAATGCACATGGGGGAGTGATGGGAAGATGTGTTTGATGGTAGCATTCTGCTAGAATTGTCTAAAATGGTGAATGCGGAGGCTGGTGACATGAAAAGTAAACTCAAGAAAAACCCAAACACACCATTGTGAGTGATGGGAAGGGGCAAGGGTGAAAGCATGAGTGATAGGTTGGATGGGATTGAGAAACCTGTCAACGACAGTGGGCGGAAAAACATGGTCATGGAAGAAGGAAGCCATCAGCAGCGCTGTTTTAGAAGGTGGCATTGTAGGCAAGGAACTGGGATGAAATCCTTGCAAGATGTGGGGTGGGAAGAGCTGTAATAAAGCTTTGGGAGTCAGTGGCTTTGGAGTTTGACTCTATACATTAGTATAGATATAGCTATATGGGCAATTGGAACTTAAGTGATTATAGATGATTGCAGTGTGACATGTACGATGTCTCATACAGCCATGTAAACATTTTCATCAAAGAATGAATGAATACGTGGAGAATTTAGATAAGGAAGGCTTTTTAATCTGCAATAGTAAAGATGAAAGAGCTGGAATGAATGAATGCTGCAGAAATTTAGCTGTAAATAACCTCAGCTTTATTCACATTCCATCATAAGTTGCATCTTGCAATGTAATAATAAATGCAGTTTAAAATTATGTTTGGTTCAATTTTGGGATGTACTGGCAAATCTTTACCTGGATAGATATATTTGAAAGCATGGCATTTTCAGAACTGAATCATCTATAAGCTTGGAAACTGTGCTCAGTGATCATCTGTTAGGTAAATCCCAAACCTGTGTACAGACTCTGTAACTAAAGTACCTCTGAGCTAGTGTGATCCAAACTGGGAAGCATCAATTTTTGCACCTGCAAATATAAATTCTATCAAAAATCTAATAGTCTTCAGTTTAGTGGGACATTTGGACCCAATTGCATAACAAACAGCTGCTGTACTGCCCTTGAGAGGAGCAGATTTTTGTAAATAAATAACCATGCAGGATGGTATGGAATGCAAGATTCATAAAAGTCCCCAGTAGAGTAGGAAAAGTGCTGTGTCTGATATTTGCATCTTAACAGAGAAAATGTCATACTCCAAGGGAATTTTAACTCAATAAATCCATAACAGAAGAAGTTGAGAGTTGGATCATGTTCTAAAATACTTGAAAAATGCCACAAGCACCAATGGACATCAAATGTTGTAATTGTAAATTTGTCTTTAATCATAGAGGATAGGACGGAATTAGCATCCACATCGAGCACTAATCAAGTGTTTACATGTGTTACAAAAGCAGCATGACTTTTTGAAACATTCAGTATGCTGAAGAGAGTTTAGAGGTGCATGGTCATAATGAAAAGGCATTTGGGCTGTGTTAAATCTTCAGAAGCATTTAGTGCCGCTGAGAAATATTCAGAGGCAAACACTAGTGATCACTTGAGAAGCAGCATTGTCAGGTGGGTGAGGTAGGCATCAATATCATCATCATTGATGAAGCACATCTGTATTCTTCAAACATATGTGCAAGTCTACAAGGAGACATTAAAAGTGTAATCAAATCTACTGATCAAATGGGAATTAATCCGAACAAAATAATTCAGGGTCCCAATTTGCACCACTGTTGTCGATTAGGGGTCTTCTATGTTTACCCTGGAAGTATTGTTTAGGCATGCAGCGATTCAATGCATTGAAAAGCACAAGGGGAATAGTTTTCGACAGCTGTTCATTAACTCACAAAGCACACAATAAACAAGTCTTACCACGAACTTCCAAAAACTTTCCCAAGAGCTTCCCTCATCCCTTCCATTTAATTTGGCATGTTAATCTTTCTTCTCATCATTCACCACTGCCTCAGCATAAATGTTGTCAGGATGACTAACGCTGGGAAGAAAACAGCAAGGGGACATTCTCCAGAGGAGTGAGGACTGGGGGAGGTAATAAATAAATAACAGGGGACATTCCCCCCGAGGAGTGAGGACTGGGGGAAGTGATAAATAAATGACAGCGGGATACTCCCCAAGAGGAGTGAGGACGAGGGGAGGGGGGAGGTGATGAATAAATACCAGAGGGGGACATTCCCCCTGAGGAGTG
>NC_057710.1:111914917-111916571 GCF_004010195.1 Chiloscyllium plagiosum | reverse complement strand
AGGGGGACGTTTTCCCTGAGGAGTAAGGACTGGGGAAGGTGATAAATAAATAATGGAGTGGGCCAACATTTGTCAAACGGAATTTAAAGTGGATAAGTAGGAGGTTGTTCATTTTGCTTGGAGGAATAGAAAGGCAATTCATTACCTAAGTGGAGAGAAAGTACCGTGTCCTTCAGTGTAGAAGGATGTAGGTGTTGTCATGCATGAATCACAGAAAACTAGTATGCAGGTACAGCAGGTAATAAGGAAGGCAAATGTTGGCATATATTGTTAAAGGAATAAAGTATAAAAGTAAGGAAGTGTTGCAGCAAGGCATAAGTGAGAGAGACCACCTGGAGTATTGTGCATAATTTTGTACCCCTTTACTGAGGAGGAATGTGATTGCATTTTAGACAGTTCAGAAGAGGTTCACTAGATTGATGAAATGAGGGACTTGTATTATGAAAACAGTTGGAACAGTTTAGGCCAATACCCTCTGGTGTTTGGAAGAATGAAAGAAGATCCAATTGAATTATATAAATTGCTAAAGAGAATTGACAAAGTAGGCACAACAAGGATGTTTTCTCACATGGGCAATCTGCAACAGGAGGTCATTGTTTTCGGATAAGGAGTAGCAGATTTAAAACAGACATGAGGGGGAATTACTTCTCTCAAGTGAATCTGTGGGATTCACTTGCCCAGAGTGTGGCGCATGCTTGGGGAAACTGAGTCAATTTAAGGAGACGATAGTCAACTTTTTCATTTGTTATAGGTTGAAGGGTTATGGAGAGGAAGTAAGAAAGTGGGTTTGATGTTAAGATGAGATGACTGGCTCGAGGGGTTGAATTGCCTGGAGTCATAGATATGTACAGCATGGAAACAGACCCTTCAATCCAACCCATTCATGCCAACCAGATATCCCAACCTAATGTAGTCCCACCTCCCTGCACCTAGCACATATCCCTCCAAACCCTTCCTATTCATATACCCATCCAAATGGCTCTTAAATGTTGCAACTGTACCAGCCTCCACCACTTCCTCTGGCAGCTCATTCCACACACATACCACCCTCTGCGTGAAAAAGTTGCCCTGTAGGTCTCTTTTATATCATTCCCCTCTCACCCTAAACCTATGCCCTCTAGTTCTGGACTCCCCGACCCCAGAAAAAAACTTTGTTTATTTACCCTATACACGCCCCTCATAATTTTGTAAACCTCTATAAGGTCACCCATCAGCCTCCGACGCTCCAGGGAAAACAGCCCCAGCCTGTTCAGCCTCTCCCATAGCACAAATCCTCCAACCCTGGCAACATCCTTATAAATCTTTTCTGAACCCTTTCAAGTTTCACAACATCTTTCCGATAGGAAGGAGACCAGAATTGCACACAATATTCCAACAGTGGCCTAACCAATGTCCTGTACTGCCACAACACGACCTCCCAACCCCTGTACTCAATACTCTGACCAATAAAGGAAAGCATACCAAACGCTGCCTTCACTATCCTATCTACCTGCGACTCCACTTTCAAGGAGCTATGAACCTGCACTCCAAGGTCTCTTTGTTCAGCAACACTCCCTAGGACCTTACCATTAAGTGTACAAGTCCTGCTGAGATTTGCTTTCCCAAAATGCAGCACCTCGCATTTATCTGAATTAAACTCCATCTGCCACTTCTC